>NC_056745.1:643676369-643971369 GCF_019279795.1 Protopterus annectens
TAAAAAAAATTTAAAATTTTTTCCTTTTTACCAGAAAAAAAAATGAGGTTTTTAAAAAAAAATTTAAAATTCCATTAAATACATAACAAATAATAATATCCCCCGAATTAAACAGGAAAATAATTTCCCAAAAACAGTAAAACCCAGTCTTAAAACAAGCAAAAAAAAAATTAAAAGTTATTTAAAAAAGGGAGTAAAAATTAAAATTTTTTTTTTCACCTTAATACAGCTAATCTTTTCCACCAAACTGAAACAGAAAAATTTTCCAAAAATCCCCTTAAATGGGAAAATATAAAAGGATTAAAAAAGGCAATAAAATTAAACCTAATGCCAGTAAAATTCTTCGAATATTAAGCAAAAATAAAAAAAAAATGTAATTTAAAAAAAGGGAGTAAAAAGGGACTTAAAACCCTTTTTTCCAGTTAATACAGAATTTTGGGGAAATATTTTGAAAAATTTAAAATTTCCACTTAAAAAGGGAACAAATCAATAATGGAATATGAGTGGGAATAAGAAAATCCCCGCAAAAAATAAAAGGGAATTTCCCCCAAAAAAAGAAAAAAGCAGAATATTAAATGAACACAAATAAAAATTAAAAGTTATTTTTTGAAAAAGTGCAACAAAAAAGGATTTAAATTTTTTTAAGCCAAAAAAAGAAATTCCAAAATAGGTTTTAACAAAAAAATTTAAAATTCCCCTTAAAAGGGGTGAAATTAAAAATGAAAAGGGGGTTAATTCCAAAAAAAAAAAAAAAAAAAAAAAAAATTTTTTTTTTAATCAATTAAAATGCTGTATTATTTACAAAAAGTGGAGATAAAAGGTACTTATGTTCTCTAATACGTCCAGTTGAATACAGCTAGATCTTAGCTGGCCAAAGCTGAGGTTTTAAGTAGAAAATATTCCAAAATGTACCACTTAAATAGGCAGTGAAAGGATATCAATGAAAGACACTACCCCTGCCTGCAATTACTAACATGCAATACAAATCTAGCAAGCACCAACTGATAATCAAAATATCCAGTTTAGTTAATATTCAATGCAACATAAATAAATCAATTAAAATGCTGTATTATTTGAAAAAAAGTGCAGATAAAAGGTACTTAAATTCTCTTAAATGTCCAGTTCAATACAGCTAGATCATAGCCAGCGAAAGCTGAGGTTTTAAGCAGACAATATTCCAAAATGTGCCACTTAAATAGGCAGTGACCGGATATCAATTAATGACACTACCCCTGCCTGCAATTACTAACAGGCAATAATAATCTAGCAAGCACTAACTGAAAAAAACAGAGTCAAAATATCCATTTCAGTTAATATCCAATGCAACACAAATAAATCAATTAAAATGCTGTATTATTTGAAAAAAATAAGTGCAGATAAAAGGTACTTAAATTCTTTTATACGTCCAGTTGAATACAGCTAGATCTTAGCCTGCCAAAGCTGAGGTTTTAAGCAGAAAATATTCCAAAATGTACCACTTAAATAGGCAGTGACAGGATATCAAAAAATGAGATGACCCCAGTGTGCAATTACTAACAGGCAAAAAAATCTAGCAAGTACTAACTGCTAAAACAGAGTCAAAACTTCTAGTTCAGTTAATATTCAATGCAACAAAAATACATCAATTAAAATGCTGTATTATTTGAAAAAAAATGCAGATAAAAGTACTTAAATTCTCTTATATGACCAGTTGAATAAAGCTAGATCTTAGCCAAACAAAGCTGAGGTTTTAAGCAGAAAATATTCCGAAATGTACCACTTAAATAGGCATTGACAGGATGTCAGTGAGTGAGACTACCTCCGCCTGCAATTACTAACAGACAATAATAATCTAGCAAGCACTAACTGAAGAGAGTCAAAACTTCCAGTTCAGTTAATATTCAATGCAACACAAATAAATCAATTAAAATGCTGTATTATTTGAAAAAAAGTGCAGATAAAAAGGTACTTAACTTCTCTTATACGTCCAGTTGATTACAGCTCGATCTTAGCCAGCCAAAGATGAGGTTTTTAAGCAGAAAATATTTAAAAATGCACTACTTAAATAGGTAGTGACAGGATATCAGTGAATGAGATGACCCCCGCCTGCAATTACTAACAGGCAATAAAAATCTAGCAAGCACCAACTGAATAAAAAGAGTCAAAACTTCCACTTCAGTTCATATTTAATGAAACACAAATAAATCAATTAAAATGCTGTATTATTTGAAAACAAAGTGTAGATAAAAGGTACTTAAATTCTCTTATACGTCCAGTTGAATACAGCTAGATCATAGCCAGCCAAAGCTGAGGTTTTAAACAGAAAATATTCTAAAATGTACCACTTAAATAGGCAGTAACAGGATATCAGTGAGACTACCTCCACCTGCAATTACTAACAGGCAATAATAATATAGCAAGCACTAACTGAAAAAACAGAATCAAAACTTCCAGATCAGTTAATATTCAATGCAACACAAATAAATCAGTTCAAATGCTGTATTTGAAAAAAGTGCAGATTAAAGGTACTTAAATTCTCTTATACATCCAGTTGCATTCAGCTAGATCTTATCCGACCAAAGCTGAGGTTTTATCTAGAAAATATTCCAAAATGTACCACTTAAATAGGCAGTGACAGGATATCAATGAATTAGCCTACACCCGCCTACAATTACAGGCAATAAAAATCTATCAAGCACTAACTGAAAAAAAACCAGAGTCAAAACTTCCACTTCAGTTAATATTCAGTGCAGCACAAATAAATCATATAAAATGCTGTATTATTTGAAAAAAAGTGCAGATAAAAGGTACTTAAATTCTCTTATATGTCCAGTTGAGTCCACCTAGATCTTAGGCGGCCAAAGCTGAGGGTTTCAGCTGAAAATATTCCAAAATAAACCACTTAAAAAGGCAGTGACAGGATATCAATGAATGAGAATACCCCTGCCTGCAAATACTAACAGGCAATAAAAATCTAGCAAGCAATAACTGAAAAAACAGTTCAGTTAATATTAAATGCAACACAAATAAATATATTAAAATGCTGTATTATTTGAAAAAAGTGCAGACAAAAGGTACTTAAATTCTTTTATACGTCCAGTTGAATACAGCTAGATCTTAGCCTGCCAAAGCTGAGGTTTTAAGCAGAAAATTTTCCAAAATGTACCACTTAAATAGGCAGTGACAGGATATCAAAAAATGAGATGACCCCAGTGTGCAATTACTAACAGGCAAAAAAATCTAGCAAGTACTAACTGCTAAAACAGAGTCAAAACTTCTAGTTCAGTTAATATTCAATGCAACAAAAATACATCAATTAAAATGCTGTATTATTTGAAAAAAAATGCAGATAAAAAGTACTTAAATTCTCTTATATGTCCAGTTGAATACAGCTAGATATTAGCCAAACAAAGCTGAGGTTTTAAACAGAAAATATTCTAAAATGTACCACTTAAATAGGCAGTAACAGGATATCAGTGAGACTACCTCCACCTGCAATTACTAACAGGCAATAATAATATAGCAAGCACTAACTGAAAAAACAGAATCAAAACTTCCAGATCAGTTAATATTCAATGCAACACAAATAAATCAGTTCAAATGCTGTATTTGAAAAAAGTGCAGATTAAAGGTACTTAAATTCTCTTATACATCCAGTTGCATTCAGCTAGATCTTATCCGACCAAAGCTGAGGTTTTATCTAGAAAATATTCCAAAATGTACCACTTAAATAGGCAGTGACAGGATATCAATGAATTAGCCTACACCCGCCTACAATTACAGGCAATAAAAATCTATCAAGCACTAACTGAAAAAAAAACAGAGTCAAAACTTCCACTTCAGTTAATATTCAGTGCAGCACAAATAAATCATATAAAATGCTGTATTATTTGAAAAAAAGTGCAGATAAAAGGTACTTAAATTCTCTTATATGTCCAGTTGAGACCACCTAGATCTTAGCCGGCCAAAGCTGAGGGTTTCAGCTGAAAATATTCCAAAATAAACCACTTAAAAAGGCAGTGACAGGATATCAATGAATGAGAATACCCCTGCCCAGTGACAGGATATCAATGAATGAGAATACCCCTGCCTGCAAATACTAACAGGCAATAAAAATCTAGCAAGCAATAACTGAAAAAACAGTTCAGTTAATATTCAATGCAACACAAATAAATATATTAAAATGCTGTATTATTTGAAAAAAGTGCAGACAAAAGGTACTTAACTTCTCTAATACATCCATTTGAATACAGCTAGGTCTTAGCCGGCTAAAGCTGATGTTTTAAACAGAAAATATTCCAAACTGTACCTCTTAAATAGGCAGTGACAGGATATCAATGAATGAGACTACCTCCGCCTGCAATTACTAACAGGCAATAAAAATCTAGCAAGCACCAACTGAAAAAAACAAGAGTCAAAACTTCCAGTTCAGTTAATATTCAATGCAACACAAATAAATCAATTAAAATGCTGTATTATTTACAAAAAGTGGAGATAAAAGGTACTTATGTTCTCTAATACGTCCAGTTGAATACAGCTAGATCTTAGCTGGCCAAAGCTGAGGTTTTAAGTAGAAAATATTCCAAAATGTACCACTTAAATAGGCAGTGACAGGATATCAATGAAAGACACTACCCCTGCCTGCAATTACTAACATGCAATACAAATCTAGCAAGCACCAACTGATAATCAAAATATCCAGTTTAGTTAATATTCAATGCAACATAAATAAATCAATTAAAATGCTGTATTATTTGAAAAAAAGTGCAGATAAAAGGTACTTAAATTCTCTTAAATGTCCAGTTCAATACAGCTAGATCATAGCCAGCGAAAGCTAAGGTTTTAAGCAGACAATATTCCAAAATGTGCCACTTAAATAGGCAGTGACCGGATATCAATTAATGACACTACCCCTGCCTGCAATTACTAACAGGCAATAATAATCTAGCAAGCACTAACTGAAAAAAACAGAGTCAAAATATCCATTTCAGTTAATATCCAATGCAACACAAATAAATCAATTAAAATGCTGTATTATTTGAAAAAAATAAGTGCAGATAAAAGGTACTTAAATTCTTTTATACGTCCAGTTGAATACAGCTAGATCTTAGCCTGCCAAAGCTGAGGTTTTAAGCAGAAAATATTCCAAAATGTACCACTTAAATAGGCAGTGACAGGATATCAAAAAATGAGATGACCCCAGTGTGCAATTACTAACAGGCAAAAAAATCTAGCAAGTACTAACTGCTAAAACAGAGTCAAAACTTCTAGTTCAGTTAATATTCAATGCAACAAAAATACATCAATTAAAATGCTGTATTATTTGAAAAAAAATGCAGATAAAAAGTACTTAAATTCTCTTATATGTCCAGTTGAATACAGCTAGATATTAGCCAAACAAAGCTGAGGTTTTAAGCAGAAAATATTCCGAAATGTACCACTTAAATAGGCATTGACAGGATGTCAGTGAGTGAGACTACCTCCGCCTGCAATTACTAACAGACAATAATAATCTAGCAAGCACTAACTGAAGAGAGTCAAAACTTCCAGTTCAGTTAATATTCAATGCAACACAAATAAATATATTAAAATGCTGTATTATTTGAAAAAAGTGCAGACAAAAGGTACTTAAATTCTTTTATATGTCCAGTTGAATACAGCTAGATCTTAGCCTGCCAAAGCTGAGGTTTAAAGCAGAAAATATTCCAAAATGTACCACTTAAATAGGCAGTGACAGGATATCAAAAAATGAGATGACCCCAGTGTGCAATTACTAACAGGCAAAAAAATCTAGCAAGTACTAACTGCTAAAACAGAGTCAAAACTTCTAGTTCAGTTAATATTCAATGCAACAAAAATACATCAATTAAAATGCTGTATTATTTGAAAAAAAATGCAGATAAAAAGTACTTAAATTCTCTTATATGTCCAGTTGAATACAGCTAGATATTAGCCAAACAAAGCTGAGGTTTTAAACAGAAAATATTCTAAAATGTACCACTTAAATAGGCAGTAACAGGATATCAGTGAGACTACCTCCACCTGCAATTACTAACAGGCAATAATAATATAGCAAGCACTAACTGAAAAAACAGAATCAAAACTTCCAGATCAGTTAATATTCAATGCAACACAAATAAATCAGTTCAAATGCTGTATTTGAAAAAAGTGCAGATTAAAGGTACTTAAATTCTCTTATACATCCAGTTGCATTCAGCTAGATCTTAGCCGACCAAAGCTGACATTTTATGTACAAAATATTCCAAAATGTACCACTTAAATAGGCAGTGACAGGATATCAATGAATTAGACTACCCCTGCCTGCAATTACAGGCAATACAAATATATCAAGCACTAACTGAAAAAAACAGAGTCAAAACTTCCACTTCAGTTAATATTCAGTGCAACACAAATAAATCATATAAAATGCTGTATTATTTGAAAAAAACTGCAGATAAAAGATACTTAAATTCTCTTATACGTCCAGTTGAGTATACCTAGATCTTAGCCGGCCAAAGCTGAGGTTTCCAGCTGAAAATATTCCAAAATGAACCACTTAAAAAGGCAGTGACAGGATATCAATGAATGAGAATACCCCTGCCCAATGACAGGATATCAATGAATGAGAATACCCCTGCCTGCAAATACTAACAGGCAATAAAAATCTAGCAAGCAATAACTGAAAAAACAGTTCAGTTAATATTCAATGCAACACAAATAAATATATTAAAATGCTGTATTATTTGAAAAAAGTGCAGACAAAAGGTACTTAACTTCTCTAATACATCCATTTGAATACAGCTAGGTCTTAGCCGGCTAAAGCTGATGTTTTAAACAGAAAATATTCCAAACTGTACCTCTTAAATAGGCAGTGACAGGATATCAATGAATGAGACTACCTCCACCTGCAATTACTAACAGGCAATAAAAATCTAGCAAGCACCAACTGAAAAAAACAAGAGTCAAAACTTCCAGTTCAGTTAATATTCAATGCAACACAAATAAATCAATTAAAATGCTGTATTATTTACAAAAAGTGGAGATAAAAGGTACTTATGTTCTCTAATACGTCCAGTTGAATACAGCTAGATCTTAGCTGGCCAAAGCTGAGGTTTTAAGTAGAAAATATTCCAAAATGTACCACTTAAATAGGCAGTGACAGGATATCAATGAAAGACACTACCCCTGCCTGCAATTACTAACATGCAATACAAATCTAGCAAGCACCAACTGATAATCAAAATATCCAGTTTAGTTAATATTCAATGCAACATAAATAAATCAATTAAAATGCTGTATTATTTGAAAAAAAGTGCAGATAAAAGGTACTTAAATTCTCTTAAATGTCCAGTTCAATACAGCTAGATCATAGCCAGCGAAAGCTAAGGTTTTAAGCAGACAATATTCCAAAATGTGCCACTTAAATAGGCAGTGACCGGATATCAATTAATGACACTACCCCTGCCTGCAATTACTAACAGGCAATAATAATCTAGCAAGCACTAACTGAAAAAAACAGAGTCAAAATATCCATTTCAGTTAATATCCAATGCAACACAAATAAATCAATTAAAATGCTGTATTATTTGAAAAAAATAAGTGCAGATAAAAGGTACTTAAATTCTTTTATACGTCCAGTTGAATACAGCTAGATCTTAGCCTGCCAAAGCTGAGGTTTTAAGCAGAAAATATTCCAAAATGTACCACTTAAATAGGCAGTGACAGGATATCAAAAAATGAGATGACCCCAGTGTGCAATTACTAACAGGCAAAAAAATCTAGCAAGTACTAACTGCTAAAACAGAGTCAAAACTTCTAGTTCAGTTAATATTCAATGCAACAAAAATACATCAATTAAAATGCTGTATTATTTGAAAAAAAATGCAGATAAAAAGTACTTAAATTCTCTTATATGTCCAGTTGAATACAGCTAGATATTAGCCAAACAAAGCTGAGGTTTTAAGCAGAAAATATTCCGAAATGTACCACTTAAATAGGCATTGACAGGATGTCAGTGAGTGAGACTACCTCCGCCTGCAATTACTAACAGACAATAATAATCTAGCAAGCACTAACTGAAGAGAGTCAAAACTTCCAGTTCAGTTAATATTCAATGCAACACAAATAAATCAATTAAAATGTTGTATTATTTGAAAAAAAGTGCAGATAAAAGGTAATTATATTCTCCTATACCTCCAGCTGAATACATGTAGATCTTAGCCAGCAAAAGCTGAGGTTTTAAGCAGAAAATATTCCAAAATGTATCACTTAAATAGGCAGTGACAGGATATCAATGAATGAGACTACCCCCACGTGCAATTACTAACGGGCAATAAAAATCTAGCAAGCACTAACTGATAAAACAGAGTCAAAATTTCCAGTTCAGTTAATATTCAATGCAACACAAATAGATCAATTAAAATGCTGTATTATTTGAAAAAAAGTGCAGATAAAAGGTACTTAAATTCTCTTAAATGTCCAGTTGAATACAGCTAGATCTTAGCCGGCTAAAGCTGAGGTTTTAAGCAGAAAATATTCCAAAATGTACCACTTAAAAAGGCAGTGACAGGATAGCAATGATCGAGATAACCCCCGCCTGCAATTACAAACAGGCAATAAAAATCTAGCAAGCACTAACTGAAAAAACAGAGTCAAAACTTCCAGGTCAGTTAATATTCAATGCAACATAAATAAATCAATTAAAATGTATTTATTTATTTTATTATTTCAGTTTGCTTACCGGGGAGGTCCACTGGGCTTGGTGGCCCATTTTCAGTGGAGGCCCGGGGAGAAAAGCTCCAGCAGGAAACAACAGTTTAATAACATAAAAAATTCAGATACAAATGTATTACAAATAACAGTTAGCAATTAAAGAAATAAAATGTTAACAAATTCAATTGTTCAGGAGGAAATACTGGCTTATGGCATGAAATCAGGATTTACTAATTTGGTATCTATGCTGAGTATATTAAAGAGGTTAGGTAGGTAAAAGAGGTTAGCCAGGAGAGAAGTGGAATGATAGCTTGAGAGGTATGGGCTGGAGAGTGCAATTGCATTTTCTCTTTAGGGAGAGGTAAGAATGAAGATGGTTTTTGAAGATGTTAAGCTTGGTGTAGGACCTAATTGTGTAGGGCAGGGCATTCCATTTTTTGGCTAGGGTAAAGAATAAGAGTAGTTGACATGCGGGGTGCTTAGGTTTTTGTACGGTGATTAGGTTTTGGTGAGAAGATCTAAGTGATCTAAGGGGGGTATAAGGCTGTAGAATGTTAGAAAGAGCAGGGCAGTTTGTAGGGTGGAACAATAATTTGTGGGCTGTTATCTTTTGGAGAAAGTCATGGTGATTGTGGAGTTCAAGCCAGTTTAGGGAGTGGAGGGAGGTGCAGTGATGAGAGGAGGATTTGGCATTTGTGGCAAATCTAGAGATTTTGTTGTAGCATTGTTCCAGTTTAGAGGTAAGTGTGGAAGATAAATTAGTGAGGAGGGGAGCACCATACAGAAGGGAGGGAAGTAGGAAGGTAGAGGCAAGGGTAATTCTGGTGTGAGGAGAGAGGAAGTGGTTGTTTCTATACAGTAAGCCAAGTTTTTTGTGTGTTTTTTTATGTTTAGCTGGATATGGTCATTAAATTTTAGTTGGTCATCAATTATAACACTGAGAAGCTTGGTGGAGGAGACAATCTCAATGGTGGAGGTGTTGTGGCTGGTAATTAAAAATGAATCCTTATCTAGAGAGGATGATTTAGATGGGGTGAAAAGGAGGATCTTAGTTTTGTTTGCATTTAGGGCGAGATGATTTTGGAGCATCCAGCTTTCAGTGGTTGAGAAGGCACTCTGTGTTACGGCTTTTAGTTCTGTTAGATTAGGGGCACAACAGATTAATGTGGAATCGTCAGCATATTGTACAATTTTGGTGTTGGGAATGGCTTTGTGGAAGTCATTAATAAAGATGTTGAATAATAATTGGCAGAGTATGGAACCTTGGGGTACGCCAGTGGGGGTAGGAAGGAAAGTAGAGGTAGCTTGGCCACATTTCACAGCTTGGGACCTGTTTGAAAGGTAGCTGGAGAACCAAGAAAGAGTTATTTGGCAGAGGTTGAGATTAAAGAGGTGGTTTAGAAGGCGGGAATGAGAGATGGTGTCAAAGGCTTTGGATAAATCTAGAAGAACAGAGGAGACTATGTTACCGGATGTTGAAAAAAGTGCAGATAAAAGGTATTTAAATTCACTTATACATCCAGTTGATTACAGCTATATCTTAGCCAGCCAAAGATGAGGTTTTTAAGCAGAAAATATTTTAAACTGTACCACTTAAATAGGCAGTGTCAGGATATCAATGAATTAAACTACTCCCGTCTGCAATTACAAACAGGCAATAAAAATCTAGCAAGCACTAACTGAAAAAAAGAGTCAAAACTTCCAGTTCAGTTAATATTCAATGCAACACAAATAAATCAATTAAAATGCTGTATTATTTGAAAAAAGTGCAGATAAAAGGTACATGAATTCTCTTATACAGCCTGTTGAATACAGCTAGATCTTAGCCGGCCAAAGCTGGTGTTTTAAGTAGAAAATATTCCCAAATTTACCACTTAAAAGAGGCAGTGACAGGATAACAATGAATGAGATGACCCCAGCATGCAATTACAAACAGGCAATAAAAATAAATCAAGCATTAACCTGAAAACAGTGTCAAAATTTCCAGTTAATATACAATGCAACACAAATAAATCAATTAAAATGCTGTATTATTTGAAAAAGTTCAGATAAAAGTTACTTAAATTCTCTTATACATCCAGTTGATTACAGCTAGATCTTAGCCGGCCAAAGATGAGGTTTTAAGCAGAAAATATTTTAAAATGTACCACTTAAATAGGCAGTGACAGGATATCAATGAATGAGACTACCCCCATGTGCAATTACTAATAGGCAATAAAAATCTAGCAAGCACTAACTGATAAACAGATTCAAAATATCCAGTTCAGTTAATATTCAATGCAATACAAATAAATCAATTAAAATGCTGTATTATTTGAAAAAAAGTGCAGATAAAAGGTACTTAAATTCTCTTAAACGTCCAGTTGAATACAACTAGATCATAGCCAGCCAAAGCTGAGGTTTAAAGCAGAATATATTCCAAAATGTACCACTTGAATAGGCAGTGACAGGATATCAGTGAGTGAGAGTACCTCCATCTGCAATTACTAACAGGCAATAATAATCTAGCAAGCACTAACTGAAAAAACAGTCAAAATTTCCAGTTCAGTTAATATTCAATGCAACACAAATAAATCAATTAAAATGCTGTATTATTTGAAAAAAGTGCAGATAAAATGTACTTAACTTCTCTTATACGTCCATTTGAATACAGGTAGATCTTAGCCAGCCAAAGCTGAGCTTTTAGGCAGAAAATATTCCAAAATGTACCACTTAAAAGACAGTGACAGGATATCAATGAATGAGACTACCCCAGCCTGCAATTATTAACAGGCAATAAACATCTAGCCAGCACTAACTGAAAAAACCGAATCAAAACTGCCAGTTCAGTTAATATTCAATGCAACACAAATAAATCAATTAAAATGCTGTATTATTTGAAAAAAAGTCCAGATAAAGGGTTTTTTAAATTCTCTTCAAAGACCAGTTGAATACAGCTATATCTTAGCCAACCGAAACGGAGGTTTTCAACAGAAAATATTCCAAAATGTACCACTTAAATATGCAGTGACAGGTTATCAATGAATGAGACTACCCCCGCCTGCAACTACTAACAGGCAATAAAAATCTAGCAAGCACCAACTGAAAAAAACAGATTCAAAACTTCCAATTAATTTAATATTCAATGCAACACAAATAAATCAATTAAAATGCTCTGTTATTTGAAAAAAGTGCAAATAAAATGTAATTAAATTCTCCTATACCTCCAGTTGAATACATCTAGCTCTAAGCCAGCAAAAGCTGAGGTTTTAAACAGAAAATATTCCAAAATGTATCACTTAAAAATGCAGTGACAGGATAGCAATGATCAAGATAACCCCTGCCTGCAATTACAAATGGGCAATAAAAATCTAGCAAGCACTAACTGAAAAAACAGTCTCAAAACTTCCAGTTCAATGCAACACAAATAAATCAATTAAAATGCTGTATTATTTGAAAAAAGTGCAGATAAAAGGTACTTAAATTTTCTTATACATCCAGTTGATTACAGCTAGATCTTAGCTGGCCAAAGTTGAGGTTTTTAAGCAGAAAATATTTTAAACTGTACCACTTAAATAGGCAGTGTCAGGATATCAATGAATTAAACTACCCCGCCTGCAATTACAAACAGGCAATAAAAATCTAGCAAGCACTAACTAAAATAAAATAAGTCAAAACTTCCATTTCAGTTAATATTCAATGCAACACAAATAAATCAATTAAAATGCTGTATTATTTGAAAAAAAGTGCAGATAAAAAGGTACTTAACTTCTCTTATACGTCCAGTTGATTACAGCTCGATCTTAGCCGGCCAACGATGAGGTTTTTAAGCAGAAAATGTTTAAAAATGTACCACTCAAATAGGTAGTGACAGGATATCAGTGAATGAGATGACCCCTGCCTGCAATTACTAACAGGCAATAAAAATCTAGCAAGCACCAACTGAATAAAAAGAGTCAAAACTTCCAGTTCAGTTCATATTCAATGAAACACAAATAAATCAATTAAAATGCTGTATTATTTGAAAACAAAGTGCAGATAAAAGGTACTTAAATTCTTTTATACGTCCAGTTGAATACAGCTAGATCATAGCCAGCCAAAGCTGAGGTTTTAAACAGAAAATATTCCAAAATGTACCACTTAAAAAGACAGTGACAGGATATCAATGAATGAGACTACCCCAGCCTGCAATTATTAACAGGCAATAAACATCTAGCAAGCACTAACTGAAAAAACAGAATCAAAACTGCCAGTTCAGTTAATATTCAATGCAACACAAATAAATCAATTAAAATGCTGTATTATTCAAAAAAAGTCCAGATAAAGGGTTTTTTAAATTCTCTTCAAAAACCAGTTGAATACAGCTATATCTTAGCCAACCGAAGCGGAGGTTTTCAACAGAAAATATTCCAAAATGTACCACTTAAATATGCAGTGACAGGTTATCAATGAATGAGTCTACCCCCACTTGCAATTACTAACAGGCAATAAAAATCTAGCAAGCACTAACTGAAAAAACAGATTCAAAACTTCCAATTAATTTAATATTCAATGCAACACAAATAAATCAATTAAAATGCTCTGTTATTTGAAAAAAAGTGCAAATAAAATGTAATTAAATTCTCCTATACCTCCAGTTGAATACATCTAGATCTTAGCCAGCAAAAGCTGAGGTTTTAAACAGAAAATATTCCAAAATGTATCACTTAAAAATGCAGTGACAGGATAGCAATGATCAAGATAACCCCTGCCTGCAATTACAAATGGGCAATAAAAATCTAGCAAGCACTAACTGAAAAAACAGTCTCAAAACTTCCAGTTCAGTTAATATTCAATGCAACACAAATAAATCAATTAAAATGCTGTATTATTTGAAAAAAGTGTAGATAAAAGGTACTTAAATTTTCTTATACATCCAGTTGATTACAGCTAGATCTTAGCTGGCCAAAGTTGAGGTTTTTAAGCAGAAAATATTTTAAACTGTACCACTTAAATAGGCAGTGTCAGGATATCAATGAATTAAACTACCCCCGCCTGCAATTACAAACAGGCAATAAAAATCTAGCAAGCACTAACTGAAATAATGTGAGTCAAAACTTCCAGTTCAGTTAATATTCAATGCAACACAAATAAATCAATTAAAATGCTGTATTATTTGAAAAAAAGTGCAGATAAAAAGGTACTTAACTTCTCTTATACGTCCAGTTGATTACAGCTCGATCTTAGCCGGCCAAAGATGAGGTTTTTAAGCAGAAAATATTTAAAAATGCACCACTTAAATAGGTAGTGACAGGATATCAGTGAATGAGATGACCCCCACCTGCAATTACTAACAGGCAATAAAAATATAGCAAGCACCAACTGAATAAAAAGTGTCAAAACTTCCACTTCCGTTCATATTCAATGAAACACAAATAAATCAATTAAAATGCTGTATTATTTGAAAACAAAGTGTAGATAAAAGGTACTTAAATTCTCTTATACATCCAGTTGAATACAGCTAGATCATAGCCAGCCAAAGCTGAGGTTTTAAACAGAAAATATTCTAAAATGTACCACTTAAATAGGCAATAACAGGATATCAGTGAGACTACCTCCACCTGCAATTACTAACAGGCAATAATAATATAGCAAGCACTAACTGAAAAAACAGAATCAAAACTTCCAGATCAGTTAATATTCAATGCAACACAAATAAATCAGTTCAAATGCTGTATTTGAAAAAAGTGCAGATTAAAGGTACTTAAATTCTCTTATACATCCAGTTGCATTCAGCTAGATCTTATCCGACCAAAGCTGAGGTTTTATCTAGAAAATATTCCAAAATGTACCACTTAAATAGGCAGTGACAGGATATCAATGAATTAGCCTACACCCGCCTACAATTACAGGCAATAACTGAAAAAAAACCAGAGTCAAAACTTCCACTTCAGTTAATATTCAGTGCAGCACAAATAAATCATATAAAATGCTGTATTATTTGAAAAAAAGTGCAGATAAAAGGTACTTAATTTCTCTTATATGTCCAGTTGAGACCACCTAGATCTTAGCCGGCCAAAGCTGAGGGTTTCAGCTGAAAATATTCCAAAATAAACCACTTAAAAAGGCAGTGACAGGATATCAATGAATGAGAATACCCCTGCCCAGTGACAGGATATCAATGAATGAGAATACCCCTGCCTGCAAATACTAACAGGCAATAAAAATCTAGCAAGCAATAACTGAAAAACCAGTTCAGTTAATATTAAATGCAACACAAATAAATATATTAAAATGCTGTATTATTTGAAAAAAGTGCAGATAAAAGGTACTTAACTTCTCTAATACATCCATTTGAATACAGCTAGGTCTTAGCCGGCTAAAGCTGATGTTTTAAACAGAAAATATTCCAAAATGTACCTCTTAAATAGGCAGTGACAGGATATCAATGAATGAGACTAACTCCGCCTGCAATTACTAACAGGCAATAAAAATCTAGCAAGCACCAACTGAAAAAAACAGAATCAAAACTTCCATTTCAGTTAATATTAAAAGCAACACAAATAAATAAATGAAAATGCTGTATTATTTACAAAAAGTGGAGATAAAAGGTACTTATGTTCTCTAATACGTCCAGTTGAATACAGCTAGATCTTAGCTGGCCAAAGCTGAGGTTTTAAGCAGAAAATATTCCAAAATGTACCACTTAAATAGGCAGTGACAGGATATCAATGAAAGACACTACCCCTGCCTGCAATTACTAACATGCAATACAAATCTAGCAAGCACCAACTGATAATCAAAATATCCAGTTTAGTTAATATTCAATGCAACATAAATAAATCAATTAAAATGCTGTATTATTTGAAAAAAAGTGCAGATAAAAGGTACTTAAATTCTCTTAAATGTCCAGTTCAATACAGCTAGATCATAGCCAGCGAAAGCTGAGGTTTTAAGCAGACAATATTCCAAAATGTGCCACTTAAATAGGCAGTGACCGGATATCAATTAATGACAGTACCCCTGCCTGCAATTACTAACAGGCAATAATAATCTAGCAAGCACTAACTGAAAAAACAGAGTCAAAATATCCATTTCAGTTAATATCCAATGCAACACAAATAAATCAATTAAAATGCTGTATTATTTGAAAAAAATAAGTGCAGATAAAAGGTACTTAAATTATTTTATACGTCCAGTTGAATACAGCCAGATCTTAGCCTGCCAAAGCTGAGGTTTTAAGCAGAAAATATTCCAAAATGTACCACTTAAATAGGCAGTGACAGGATATCAAAAAATGAGATGACCCCAGTGTGCAATTACTAACAGGCAAAAAAATCTAGCAAGTACTAACTGCTAAAACAGAGTCAAAACTTCTAGTTCAGTTAATATTCAATGCAACAAAAATACATCAATTAAAATGCTGTATTATTTGAAAAAAAGTGCAGATAAAAGGTACTTAAATTCTCTTATATGTCCAGTTGAATACAGCTAGATATTAGCCAAACAAAGCTGAGGTTTTAAGCAGAAAATATTCCGAAATGTACCACTTAAATAGGCATTGACAGGATGTCAGTGAGTGAGACTACCTCCGCCTGCAATTACTAACAGACAATAATAATCTAGCAAGCACTAACTGAAGAGAGTCAAAACTTCCAGTTCGGTTAATATTCAATGCAACACAAATAAATCAATTAAAATGATGTATTATTTGAAAAAAGTTCAGATAAAAGGTACTTAAATTCTCTTATACATCCAGTTGAATACACCTAGGTCTTAGCCGGCCAAAGCTGAGGTTTTAAGCAGAAAATATTTTAAAATGTACTACTTAAATAGGCAATGACAGGATATCAATGAATTAGACTACCCCTGACTGCAATTACTAACAGGCAATAAAAATCTAGCAAGCACTTAACTGAAAAGAGTCAAAATTTCCAGTTCAGTTAATATTTAATGCAACACAAATAAATCAATTAAAATGCTCAATTATTTGAAAAAAGGTGCAAATAAAAGGAAGTTAAATTCTCTTATGCATCCAGTTGAATACAGCTAGATCTTAGCCGGCCAAAGCTGAGGTTTTAAGCAGAAAATTTTCCAAAATGTACGACTTAAATAGGCAGTGACAGGATATCAAGGAATTAGACTACCCCCATCTGCAATTACTAACAGGCAATAAAAATCTAGCAAGCACTAACTGATAAAACAGAGTCAAAATATCCAGTTCAGTTAATATTCAGTGCAACACAAATATATCAATTAAAATGCTGTATTATTTGAAAAAAGTGCAGATAAAAGGTTTTTTAAATTCTCTTAAAAGTCCAGTTGAATACAGCTAGATCTTAGCCAACCAAAGCTGAGGTTTTCAGCAGAAAATATTCCAAAATGTACCACTTAAATAGGCAGTGACAGGAAAAGTCCAGTTGAAAGCAGATAGATCTTAGCCAGCCAAAGCTGAGGTTTTAAGCAGAAAATTTTCCAAAATGTACAACTTAAATAGGCAGTGACAGGATATCAATGAATTAGACTACCCCCGCCTGCAATTACTAACAGGCAATAAAAATCTAGCAAGCACTAACTGAAAAAACAGAGTCAAAACTTCCAGTTCAGTTAATATTTAATGCAACACAAATAAATCAATTAAAATGCTGTATTATTTGAAAAAAGTGCAGATAAAAGGTAATTAAATTATCTTATACATCCAGTTGAATACAGCTAGATCTTAGCCGGCCAAAGCTGAGATTTTAAGCAGAAAATATTCCAAAATGTACCACTTAAATAGGTAAGTGACAGGATATCAATGAATCAGACTACCCCCGCCTGCAATTACTAACAGGCAATATAAATCTAGCAAGCACTAACTGAAAAAACAGAGTCAAAACTTCCAGTTCAGTTGATATTCAATGCAACACAAATAAATCAATTAAAATGCTGTATTATTTGAAAAAAGTGCAGATAAAATGTACTTAAATTATCTTATATGTCCAGTTGAATACACCTAATCTTAGCTGGCCAAAGCTGAGGTTTTAAGCCATGATCATCACTATTAGACCCCCTTTATCTGCTGGTCATACTACAATTGACATATCATTTTCAAATGCTTTCAATGCTAATTTCTCTTCCTTGTTTAATTTTTCAAAGCCCCTTGTTCTATTCTCACATTTAAAATATGCATATAATTATTTTTCATAAAGTTTGTCAAAAATATTTAACAAAGGGTGACTCTGGCATGAATACAAGCTAGGTTTTCTAAAAATAAAATTTTTGTAAGCAGTATCATTTGTCCCAAACATCATTTTAAGCTGTACATTATGTAAAAATAAGTTAGTCAATAAGGACATCTGGTATATCAGCCGATTGGGCAGGAATAAAAGAACGTCCTCTGTTCAGTACAGAGCATAATGATGTGTGACTGTTTACACTTCTGTTTTACAAAAACCTGCATTTGTCTGTTTCTCTGACATGTTCAATGAACTTTGTAAACCAACATGTATGTAGTCCACTATTCTGGGCCACCAAACATTTTGTCTTTTGGTTTAAATTCACCTCTCCTTAACCATTCTTGCATTAGATCCTGAGGCTTTTGCAGGAATCTTCTGCACTTGAAACTATGTTGATGTATTTTCCACATTTCTTGCCTTCTCATGTGATCCTTCACCTTATAGTCTTTCTTCTGTTTTTTGGCACATTCAGTTGCTGCTTGATTTTGATCTACTTCTGGTTTGATTTCCATTCCTGCTTGACACCGATATGCTTCTGCTATATTAAGCAGGGAATTCATCTTAGACTTGTTCTCCTCATATTTTAGAACAGTCAGCAGATATGCATACAGTCCTACATTTGATAAGCATGAAAGCATTTTTCTTTTTTTCCTGTCGAACTGATCCAGCACCTGTTGGGACCAGTCAATTACCCCAAAACTGTAAGTCAAAATAGGAAAATAAAATTGGTTTGTAGCCGGGAGTTTGTTCTTTGATGTCAAGGGCTGTTTTCAGTATTAGGTTCATAGGTAGGTACTAGGCTATCTGCCCGAAGGCATTTATAAGCCTAGCCAGAATGTGTTGGCTTTCGCTGCCCCCTTAGATTAATTCCCTGTGCCTCTGTCCAGCAGAGCCACTGAAGTGATCCCCAGGGTAAACTTTCTGTTTCCCATCCACTCATCAAGGTTTCTCTTGAAGAGTGTTAGCGAGGAGCTCTGCCTAATGCAGATTGGAATCTTGTTAAAAAGCATGGGAAGTCTCTGGGACAGGAATCTATCACTCCAGCACATCTTATTTATTGTTGTGGTGAGGTTTAGATTCCTAGAACGTGTAGCTCAAGGGGATAAGGTTTTCTTTAGGTGGAGCATGTCCATAAATTCTGGGTTGGACATGACCTTGTATGTCAGGCAGAGATCAGCTCTGAGAAGGCGGCATGCAACCGAGTACAGCTGGAGTTTCTTCATTCAAGCTGCATAGGGCATCTGTTTGAGGCCAATGATCCTGTTGGTGAGGTACTTCTGTGGTCTTTCCAGCCGTTGCAGGTGTCTTGTAAGGTACATCCCAAATGGGGCATTGTACTCCATGATGGGTCTGATGAGTAGAGGGGCACAATGACCTCTTTAGATCTGAATGCAAACTCTTTCATGATTAGGTGGGCCACATAGAAGGATTTTCTAACCACTTTGGCAATGTGATTATCAAAGGAGAGATTACTATCTACCTGGGTCCCCAGATTCCTTATTATGTTTTCTGTATTTAGGGGACTACCACCTATGCGGTAGTTTGTGGGTACTTTGTTTTTTCCAAAGGGGATGACTATGCACTTTTTGGCATTTAGCTTGAGGCCATGATTTTGACACCAGGTATCCATCTCGGTGAGACCCTTTTGGAGGATGTCTGTGTCAGCCAGAGAGCCAATTATAGCCACTAGTTTGCAGTCGTCTGTAAATTTGGTCAGCCATAGTCCTCCTGTGATTGTCTGTACCTCTGAGAAGTATATGCCGAACAGGAGGGGTCCTAGGACTGAGCCCTGGGGAACGCCACTTGTAACCAGTTTAGAGTCAGACCTAGCTCCCGCAACTCTCACCATATGGGTTCTATCTGTGAGCCAATTGGCAACCCATCTTGTGACATAGGGGTTTATGTTCAGGCTGGTGAGCTCGTCTATAATACCAGAATGAGGAAGGGTGTTGAAGGCCTTTGCGGGGTCTAGGTAGGCTGTGTGTACCCTCTTTCCCTCATCTATAGCCTTGTTAACTGTCTCAAAGACATCCACCAGGTTTAGGAGGCATGATCTGCCCTTAACACAGCCGAATTGAGTAGGGTCCAGTGTTTGGAGGTTCCCAATGTCTCTGTTAATGAGTTCCATGATGATATGCTCCATAGACTTGCAGACCAAGCTTGTCAGGCTTATAGGGTGATGGTTCCTGAGGTCTGTTGTGGCTCCACCTTTGTGGAGCGGAATAACCGTTGCTGTGCACCACTCTATGGGTACGTAGCCTGTGGAGAAGCTGAGTTTGAACAGTGTGTTTAGGTGAGGGGTTTGTTCATCTTTGAGCTTGTGTAGGACGCAGCCTGGGACACCGTCCAGTCCCATTGATGCTGTGTATTTGGCTTTGGAGAGGGCTGTTTTATCCTGAGTGTCTGTGATTTCAGGGGCTCTACATTCATCTGGTATGGTTATGGGCCCTTTTGTGGCTGAGAGAGGGGTGAAGTTTGCACTGAACCTCTCTGTCTGGATGTTGGCAATATCAGTTGGTTCAGTGTATTTTGTGCCATTCTGCACTAACTCCAAGCAGATCTGAGCATTGCCACTTAGATTCTTGACATAGCTAAAGAATGCCTTGTGGTTATAGTCCTTGGCAATTTTTCTTTCGAAGCTTGCCTTGGACGATTTTATGAGGGATCGTAGTTTCTTGCTGATAACGATCAGTGATGTCTTCCCTTCTTGGGATTTTACTCTTTTCTGTACTAGTTTCCTACTTCTGTTGTATAGCTTGTTTATGGCAGGGGTCCATCAGATTGGTTTCCTTTTCTTGGAGGAGTGAGTCTTGATTTTGCTTGGGATAGCACGATCCATGCATTCTTGTAGGTGCCCATAAAATGCATTAGTAAAGGATATTAATTTTAGACTTTTGTAATATTCCTTGCTGGGTTTTATTCACATTTGTTCATGATTTATTATCAGTCCTTCATCAGTTCCAAGATATTTATAGACTTTCTCTTGCTCAAGTTTTTTTTTGTATTACATCCCAGTTCCAGTCTGATATTTTCTTGGTACTGCAGCTTTCTCACTTTAAAGGTTGGTTTTGCACATTTATCAAGACTGAATGACATTATTATATCATCTGAAAATGTTTTGACCACTTGCAGTTTTGCTTTCAGTTCCTCATCTGATGAAATATACAGTTTAAATAATCTACAAAAAGAATATGAGAAGTCTTTACACTTTGTTGGTTTCTGGGAGCTAAATTGTAGTTACGACCTAATTTGTTAAAGTAGACAACTTAATGGGTTAAGGGAAAAAAAAGAGCAGTGGTGAAAGAGAGTCATCCTGGAATATCCCTCTTTGAATTTTTATCCCTGGAATAATAATTTTTCCTTTGATTATGACTTAACTGTAAAGTGGTTTGCCACTGTTTGATGGTTACTGTAATGTAGTCGATCAGTGTAGGGTGTATCTTACACATTTTTAAATACTCTTTTATCCATGAATGTGGAATACTGTCAAATGCTTTTTTTGTAGTCTGTCCATGCCATACTTAGATTCTTCCCCTTTTTACAGTTCTTCATTATAACTTTATTTAACAAAAATGATCCTTTATATCATATGACTATCTTTTATTATTAATCTTTTTTTCTATTGCCATGATTGAGTTTTCTTCTAAATGGCTATAAACTCTGTCTGCATCAATTCCCCTGTATAGTTTACATGTCTTCGGAAGTCAAGTTATTGGTCTGTAGTTTTCAGGATAGTTTGTAGGTTTGTTCTTTTAAGTAGGAATATTGTTTTTTTTTGTTGTTGACTAGACTGGTGTCTGTTACAGATGTGTATATAAATAGTTCTTACTCGTGGCTAAATCTTCATGTAAAGATGTTAATACGTTTAGCCAAAAGTTAGGTACTGCATCTGGGCCTGGGGTTTTCCATTTAGCAGCTTTTCTTAACTTTGCTTCAGTCTGTCTGGCCGCTACTTCACCCCCATTCATCTCCTGTACATTTGCATTTCTTATTCTTTCTTTTACTTCTGTCTATCCATTTAGCATCTTTTTTATGTTCCACTGGATCTTTATAGATGTTTCTTTTTTTGTTTTTGGTGGTGTTTCAATTCCTTTTGCCTTGTTTCCCAGTTCTCTATAAAACTTTTTTGGGTCATCAATAAATTGCTTATTTTGTACTTTTCCTTTATATTTATTAGTGTATCGTCTACATTTTTCTGCCTGTGCTGATGTTTTTACTTTATTATTTATGATAGTGCACAATAGATTCTTATCTGTTATGATATGGCACATTGCTTTTATCACATCTATTTTTCGGAGTATTTTTGTTGATCTGTTCCCTCTTCTGTACTCTTCTAACAGTGACACTTCTTATTGCTTATTGGTGTTTATAACTGCAGAACAAATGGGGTGATTTATGCAATTAAATGTAGTTGTCAAAAATTTTATATCGGACAGACAAAAAAGAATGTTCAAAGTGAGGTTGCTAGAACATTTAAGAGACATTCGGAATAACAGGGAGGATAGCCCTGTAGCCCAACACTTCAAAGAATATCATAGTAGCAACCCTGTGGGTTTAAAAGTGACTGTTTTACAACATATTATGGCATCTGATCTTGACAAAGACAAAGTTAGATGCATACTTTTAAAAAAGGAAGCTATTTTTATGTTAAAGTATAATACTCTGGTACCTAGGGGGTTGAATGTAGAATTCTGTTGGAAAAGTATTCTTTAATAGTGATGCTGTATTTTTAAAATTTTAATTATATTAATTGTTTAATTGTTTAATTGCTTAATTGTCACTTCATGATGTGTATATATATATTGTGTGGAGTGTATTGTTTTTTTTACTCCTTGAAGGATGTTGGTGGCCGAGGCGCTAGAGAGAATAAATCCTTTACTGCTTGATTACTGCTTGATTCCTGTTGTTTTGTTTTGTGTTGAAGCATTGAACTTGGTGCCAGTTGGTGCCTCATCTGTGTTGTATTCTACCTGATGGCGAGTGATCCTTCGGTTGATTTACCACGTATTTTTAGAGAGGATAATTTGGGTTCCTCTCAACGGACCTTGGATGATTTTTTTAATTTCTACAGTGGAACCAGAGAAAGATCGCACTGAACGTATATAGAGAGAACTGACAGAACTATACGCATTGAGCATACTGAGAGAACTGAGAAATCTGATAGAACTACAGGCAATAATGAGAATTCTGCTTCGTTCATTTGGGGATGTTTTTTGGCAGAAACATGCAGTCGGCGTGTTAACAATCCTTTTGCCAATATTGGTAAACGTTCAGCGGACTATCCCACAGAGGTAAAAACTTTGATTTCCAAGTTAAATAATCTGATGAACAAAGAAATGACAACATATTATAATTATATTAGTTTACAGAGATATCTTGACTTGGATATCATACCCAGTGGTCTTAGAGCTGTCAAGTTTCCGTCTGAACCTTTTGATATGACCAGCTCTAATGATAAAACTTTTAAACAAAGATGGGAGAAGGCGGCACATCTTTGTTCTAGAGAATGGTTAAATATTCTTATTGAAAGGGATATGAAGAAACTTTCTCATATAAAAACAGATATTGCTAATATTTGTTCTAATCTAGCGACTACCTTAGAAAGAAGTCGCTTTGAATCCTGTTTATTGGATATTAGAGATAAGGTGGATACTTATGAGAAAAAGGTGCTGGACTATAAAATGTACAAAATCCAAAGAGACCTTCGAGATTTTGAAAGAGGTGATGCTTTTTTTACAGTATCCAATCAAAATACTCATACAACACGTAATAAGGAAATGAATGGGAAGGCTAGAGAAAGGCTTGTCAGCAATGTCAGCATTGATACGCCTTCTGCAGCTGTAGATAGGCAAATTTATGTTGACAATAACAATTTTCCACCGTTGCCTACACCAAACAATGAACAGTATTTCCAAGATAATTTTCATCAGTATGGGGAACATAATCGACAACAGAAGAGAGGTTATCCTGAACAGGAACAATACAGAGGGGGCCAGCAACGCCATTGGCGGAATAATAAAAATAACTAAATGGTACTAATAAATTCTTAATTTATCTGGTTGTACTATTGAAGATGATGTCTTTTCTGTTCTGAATTTTGGATTAAAGGTTGTTCCAGCTGTAATACCTAAACTTTATGAATGTAAAATTGAGTTATTTAAAGTAATTAGAAAAATGCATTTATGGCATTTTTTTGAAAATTGTGTTAGTTCTGATGTGACTAATAATACTTTGAATGACAGTACCTTTAGTAGTGATGAATATTATTCTGAAATAGACTCATTTGAGTCTCTTGTTTCCTGCAACACTGATTTTAATGCTTATTGTACGATTGCTACTTCTGCAGTGGGACACAATAGCAAGTTTATGCCACCTTCTACTCATGAGGGTATTAAAAAATTTCAGTCCATGATTGAATTTGAATATGATATGATGTTCAAAAATTTTAATTTAAAACAAGTTCAATATAATCTAACTAAAAAGAATGGTTAGCGTTGATTAAATTATCTAAACAAAAAGAGTTGGTTGTTAAGCCTTCTGATAAAGGCAATAAAATTGTAATAATGCTTTACACTCAATATCTTAAAATGTGCCTTGATTTATTAGAAGTTGAAACAGTATATGAAAAAGTGAATATTAACTTGATAGAGCAAGCTAAAATAAACTATGCTGCATTGATTCAAAGAGGCTTGAGACTTGGATACTGGTGTGAGAAGGATGTTAAAAATAAGCTACCTTGTGAAGATATAGGTCCTGCATATTTTTATTGCTTACCAAAGATTCACAAGGATTATGTTACTCCACCTGGGCGTCCTATTGTCTCTGCCTGTAAATACATTTTGCATAATTTAGGAATTATATTGCATGGTATTTTGTTGAAGGAAGCTAAACAACTTCCTTCTTATATTCAAGATTCATTTGATTTTCTAAGTAAAATTAAAAATATTGTATGGCAAGAAGATATGTACTGGATAACATTAGACGTTAAAAGTCTATATACCAACATTCAATATGCATCTGGGTTGGAGGCCATATTACTGCAGATGGGTAATACTCCTTTTACTCATTATATATTAGATCTAGTTAAATTTTGTTTAGAACATAATTACTTTTATTTTGAAAATCAATTATTTCACAAGATTCAAGGTACAGCCATGGGTGCACCATTTGCACCCATGTACGCTAATATTTTTATGGGTTTGGTTGAAAGGGAATGTATCTATAATAAATTGTTTTTTAAGAACTATGTTAGGTCATACTTTAGATACATAGATGATTTGGTATTCTTATGTGAAGGTGGCTTTCACCTACTGCATACTTTTGTGCGAGACATTCAAGTTAATAGATTTGGTATAGTGTTTGATGGTCTACAATATGGGCAACAGGTTACATTTTTGGACATTATTTTATGTGGACAAATAGGAAATAAAATTAATACAAGTATTCATAGAAAGTTTGGAACAGTTAATGAATTCTTAATGGGTACCAGTTGTCACCCGAGACATATTATAAATTATTTGCTCTATAGAGAGTTTTTAAGAATCTCCAGATTATGTAATGAAGAAAATAAATTTTTGAGGGAAATTGAACAAATGAAAAATATGTTAATTACTAGAAAATATGATATCAGACTAATTAGCAAGGACATTCAAAAGGTATTTAATATTAGGTATCATAATAATAGCTATAATAAAATTTTTTTTAGGAATAAGCAGAATAATGGGATGAATTATGATATAGAGTCAGAAAAATTTTTTTTATAGTCTCTACATATAATATTTGCAGTGAAAATATTAGGCAGTGCATTTTGCACTTTTGGGAATTTTTAAGGAATTTTAAAGATCTAACAGGTCTAGCGAATAAAAAGTTAGTCTTTTCCTTTAAGAGGGGAAGGAATATTAAGGACCTGTTAGTTTATACCAAATTCATTAGACCAGAATTGAGATTATCTACACAAATTGTGGAAAGAGGCTTTAAGCCTTGTGGGAAGTGTAGTATTTGTTCTTATATAGTGAATTATTTTCCCTGTATTAATAATAATTCTTTTTCACCTAATGGTGTTTATAACTGCAGAACAAATGGGGTGATTTATGCAATTAAATGTAGTTGTGAAAAATTTTATATCGGACAGACAAAAAGAATGTTCAAAGTGAGGTTGCTAGAACATTTAAGAGACATTCGGAATAACAGGGTGGATAGCCCTGTAGCCCAACACTTCAAAGAATATCATAGTAGCAACCCTGTGGGTTTAAAAGCGACTGTTTTACAACATATTATGGCATCTGATCTTGACAAAGACAAAGTTAGATGCATACTTTTAAAAAAGGAAACTATTTTTATATTAAAGTATAATACTCTGGTACCCAGGGGGTTGAATGTAGAATTCTGTTGGAAAAGTATTCTTTAATAGTGATGCTGTATTTTTAAAATTTTAATTATATTAATTGTTTAATTGCTTAATTGTCACTTCATGATGTGTATATATATTGTGTAGAGTGTATTGTTTTTTTTTACTCCTTGAAGGCTGTTGGTGGCCGAGGCGCTAGAGAGAATAAATCCTTTACTGTTGATTACTGCTTGATTCCTGTTGTTTCGTTTTGTGTTGAAACACTTCTTATCTTAATTGCTTTATAGTGTTCTCTATTCGATGCTTTCATATCATTTGATTTCTCTCCTTCCTTCCTTCCCTTACTGCCCTATGTTTTTGTGGTAAGACTGTTATTAATTTAGCTGCAGAGTAATGTATCATATTTACTTCTATTATATTGCATGAATCTCTATGGATATTCCTTATTATTGTGTTCATTTATTTTATCAGACTTGTAACATTTTGTGTTTTATTGACTTTCTGTAGTCTATTTCTTTCATTCATGTTAATATGTCTTTCCATCTCTATTAAACCAAGCAACTCTACTCTTCTACTCTTATATCATTTTCTTCTAAACTGAGGGCACATTTTTTGTTCTCCATTTCCTGCAGACATTCTATAGCAAGTTGTAGAACATCTTCCTGTGCCAAATTCTCTTCAGTTTCATCCTGTGTCATCCATTGCTCTTTCATATGGGAACTCACTGGGAAAGTGGGTCTCTGTATGAACATGTCAATGCGATCACAGTATAGCAGCACAGGTGCATAAAATGAGCCCATAATGCAGGAAGGATCCACACTTACTTTATGATAGTCCCATTAGTATGAAGCCTAGTCATAGTGCAGTAACGTTGATTTGCAGTGCTTGTTGATTAGTGCAGTGTAGAGTCAACCTTTGCCTGGAGAACTTTGCTGTTTGTTCTAAGATGGCTGTATGTGCACTTTAGTTCTGTATGAATTCATGGACTACTTCTGCATGGAAGGCTATGAACTGCCCTAGCTGTGCACCTACAATATACCAGAGAGACCTCATGCATGAGGCTGTATGATATCACCATGTTATGACCCTATGCATCCCAACAGGATGCCGTGTACAGTGTTTCCACAAAGAGTTTACATTTTTGCTATGTACCTAGTGTTTGCACATCGTGCACATTTTATGCTGTTTATGCAAGACAATGCAGTGTACTATCTTCCCATTTGCACTTGCAATATCTATATCCATACCGGTATATATCTATATCCATGCCGGTATATCTATGTATATTCTATTTATATATCTATATTTAATCTATATATATATATATAATTTATATCCATACCTGTATATCTATATCCATACCGGTATATCTATGTATATTCTATTTATATATCTATATTTAATCTATATATATATATATATATATATATATATATATATATATATATATACGGGTCTATATTGTAATATCGACCCCTGCTCAGTGAACGCTGAAAATGAAGCTGCAGGACACCGAATTTCTTCCTAGGGAAGGAATTTGGTTGCCCATTCCTGTGGCTTCGCTATGTTCAGCACTGTGGTGGAAAGTTACGGGTCGGGATCAGGTAAGTGTGTGATTGTGTGGATGTGAGGGTTAGGGCATGGGGTAGGTGAGTTAGGGTTAGGGTGTGGGTCAGGTAAGTGTGTGATTGTGTGGATGTGAGGGTTAGGACGAGGTAGGCGAGTTAGGGTTAGGGCGCGGGTGAGGTGAGTGTGTGATAGTGACAGACCTTAGGGTTAGGGTTTGGGTTAAGGTAAGTGGATGGCTAGTGGTGTGTGCACAGTTTAGTGTAGGGTCAGATGTAGGTATTTAGGTGTATGTGTGTGGATTGCTGTTTGGTGTGTTTGTGTTGTGTGTATGTGTGTCGGAACAGCAAATTTTTTCCCTTGGAAAAATTCGCTGTCCTGCATGTTTGATGTTGTTAGCGTTCGCTGAATAGGGGTCGATATTAGAACATTCGACGTTTTAAAAAGTCGATGTTCTAATACAGACCTGTATATAAACATACATTCATATTGCCAAATGTCATCTGTGCTATTTAGGACATGGTTATATGGCATCTGGCAATGTGTACTCTAGATAATGTCTTATTGTGAGTACCCATTTTGTTATTTTCACAAACAGTACCTAGACAGAAATACTGGATGCCTCTTATAACATAAGCTGTTAATGCCTTCTGCCATTCTCCCCCTCCCAGCATAACACAAGACCACCATATGTAGCACTGCAGCATTTCAGCTGCAGGATGAGCAAGTCTTGCCAGAACTGTTGTGTGGTATTTTACAGTGCCTCTGCCATATGATAGTAGCATTCTGACTGAATGGATATATAGTCAGACTTTACTTCTTGTCTTACTTTAGCACTGGTGAAAGGAACACTTTATCATGATGTTTTCTAGCTTATTCTCAACAGCAACATGCCTTGCTATGTGACTTACTTGCTGTTACCACCAAGAACATATATTGACTCTGCTTCTCAAAACCTTTATTCCAAATACAAAAAAAAATGGGAAAACAGCAAGATCAGTACAATACAACTCATGTCTTCAAACACAGAAACACTTTGGGATATACATCAAGATTTAAAAATCAGTTTATATCCAAAGTATGTAAGCTGTTGTACTTAATAATCCTACACAGTTCTGGGAAGACATCTGAAACACAACTTGTGACAACTCTAAAGGTAATCCAAAATCAAACACCTTTGTCTGTTGTACATTAATGTCAGGATGTCAGGCCATCTGCTACAGATGCTGCCACCTATCTAAGAAACGTCTTTTTTTACTTCACTTCCTGTCACTACTACGTCTACCAGTTTCTCTTCAACATTTTTCCCCATCTTTCAAAAAATTCTCACTAGTGATACTGAGGTATTTAATACCCAGTGTCCATTCACATCTCAGTTTCATTTCAAACATGCTAATACCACATACATGCTACTTTGATTAGCTAGGACAATATCCATATTCTGTTTATATCTTAATTTTCTAAGGATAACCCATAGTCAGACCTTTCACTCACCTTGTCCACCTCAACATAAATATATTATCTTTCTCTCCCCATTCAAACTTACTGCCCTTGCACTCATATCAAAATCCTCACCACCTAACTCACTGATTTTTATCCTTTCTCTGCTATCCATTGTAACCCAACAGTGACTCTGGTTTATCATAAAACTGTGGTGGTTGTAAATAAATGGGATCTGCTCCTTGAAGTGTATAATTAATTTAGAAAAGGCTTCAGTACCATAATAGCCCTCTTACTACCTGTGTCCCACTACACTCAGTTTTCTTGACTCTAGTTTCATTACTTACAGCATCTTTATAGATATTTGAATAAGTCATAAATGAAAAAGCATTTTTTAAGAATGGGCCTACGTCTTCAAGCAGCCTGCCCTCTATTAGTCAATCAGCAGACTATAGAACATTTTCAGACTAATTCAAAATGTATCCTTTCTCTAAATGTAAAGATGTATCATTCAAAAAGACTGCATAATAGCTTTTTACCTATTTATATTACCTTACTACTGTTGTAACATCTGTTATGGACACTTAGTACTTCTTGTAGTACATATTTAACTAGCAAACCAATTACCATTTTTTGAATGTTATATAACCTTTATTTTATGTATTTGATTGTTGCATGATTTTCTACATTATACAGTCCTCATTTATTTTCACTACTAAGTTATTCTTTATGTTAAATGCAATAAAGGGATATATAGTCTGACCTACTTGCACTAATCTGAATATGATGGACAGGGGCTATAGTCTCATCATCAGTGATATTGCTATCAATTACTAAGTGATGATATGATGTTTCAATTTACTTTGCTAGGATAAAATATATCATCTGGGGCAAACGGCATTAAGAATGGGCAATTCATGTGCACTGCTTCCTCAGGGAATAGCCAAAAACTGATAAACACAGGTACATTTTGCACTGTACAGCTGCTGATCAGAGTTGTATTCACTGACTCCTCAAGATTCCACCCACTTCAGACTGAGCTCAATGCCTTCCAGGACAACTTTGCCAAAAAGTAATTGAAAGATTATTTTCCACACAAATCCACAGTATCTTCCTGGAGAAGTTAATATTTCTTCAGTACCAACACTCATATCCCTGTCTTTAGGGTAATGCTGCAAGCAAATGAAGTTCTCGAGCACATCAAGAAGACAACTACTGTTTACCATTTAAATAAGAAAGTCAATCATTATTGGTAAGGGTGCAACAACTTAAGCAAGTTGGAAGGCAACACATTTATACTTTTATAAATCACCATCTTCAAATATTTTAATTCAAATGCAATTATTTACTTGAAATAGTAATTAAATAATGCATTTTGTAAAATGAAATATATAAGCCACTATGAACTTGCTCACAAAAAAAAATTACAAAATACACATTAAAACAAATGGGATGTAAAAGAACTTTGTCCAACAGTCTGTCTGCATTTATCAGTACCAGCAGCTAAATATATACTTGATTTTTTAGCTACCTCTGAATTTTAAATCCAAACAGCAGTTATACATCTTCATAAGCTTTATATGGATCCCAGCTTGAGCTCTATACAAGGATTGCAATATATTAGCATGGTTCAAAATTAAGGCAGTGACTAACTGCTAACAGTTTTCTCAACTCAAAAGCATCTCATATATTGCTTCCTGTTTTTCTTCAGTGTAAAGATGCTTTTCCTAATTCCATTATCTTTAAATCAGAGCGTGCAGACAATCAATGCATTGTTTTGAACTGTAGGCACTAGAAATGTGTGCATGTTTGGGAAGCAGATTTAATTTCAGTTTAACAGTCCTGCAGCACATTTCTGTTGTAAGGAATTATGCACTCAGCATAATTCATATTTTTCACAATTTGCATCTAATTTGTATTTGGATGCAATAACCATATTTTTTGTGAAAAAAAACATTGAATTCAATTTGATATTGTTTTCTACATCTGTTAACCATATGTATTTGGAGCTTTTCTCCCTGGGCATCTGCTGAAAATGGGTACCTCATGATCCAGTTGGACTTTCCTAGTAAACAAATACCAAATAAATAAATAAAATAAATAAATAAATAAATAAATACATTTAGTGAAAGACAGTTACAAGCTTTACTCAGTCGTATTTATCTTCTGAAGACAATTACATATTCTTTAGCAAGGTACAATTTCTCTACATTAACTTCAGGTTGTACCCTTTTTAATTATAACATGCAAATGTCATTGGCTTTGTCATGTAATGTACTTGCTCCATAAGGCCCCAGAACTTATCAGAAAAGGGTCTTCTGATCAATTATCCTACTTGGTAAGAACAGTAAACAAGTAAAACAATTAAGGACATTCTGCTACACAATGCATGAAATGATGACCTTGCAGTTAGCTGTGATAAACTTTGTTCTTAGACCCCTTAGCTAGTTTCTTAACTACACTGTAGACAGAACAATCTGTATAAAATCCATAGACTGTTTTTGAATCCAGGCAATGAGTTTTACAGTCACCAAAATGGAGCCTATTGGCACCCCACTGTCACTTATGCATGGAGCTGCCTTCAGATCATACAGTATTATGTTAATAATGTGAAGGCTGTTAAGTACTAAAACTATTTATGAGTTTAATTGTGTATTTAACTAACTCACTCTGGGGTACAGTGGTCATGATAATAGGCCACTAGACTTTGAAAGATTCCTCTCACTTTCTGCTTCTGCTTGAATTCCTTTTTTATTGCAGCAATAGGCAAACTTTGTGTTGAAGGTAGATAGTCCTCCTTATGTTTTTATTTGAAAAATATCAAACAACTGATACCTCCTGAAGATAGGTCTGCAGTGAGTCATGCTTTGCAATCCTGCTACCTTAACTATTGGAATGCCTTAAGCCCTGGCCTTCCTAACACTGAAATCTAGCAGTTATAACTATTGCAAAACTCAGCAGCAGAGTTAATTTCCGGAACATATCATTAGTATCATATGACTCCTAAGGTGTGGAAGTTGCAATATGTTCCTATTTAATTTTATATCATGCTTAAAATCTTATGGACTTTTGCTATTGTATATCATGGGTCCTAATGATAGGCATATTATTAAAACAATTGTTCTCGATAAAATGAGAGGCAACTAAGTTAAGCAAAATGTTTTCAAATGCATAGAAAATTCAAACTTGAAAAACAAGATGGTGAAACTTCTGATTTTTTTTTTGATATGTTACCCATATCTGTTTTGAATTATGTAGTACTGGCTTTGTAATTTGAACAAATGGTGCTCTTGGAGGCTATGTCTTAGTATTCTAAAGTTGTACAGCAAAGAATGATGTCTTTAGCTGCAGTATTAGCATAAAGTAGTGGTGGCACTGACATACTCAAAATGTTACAGTCATTAAGAAAGTAATGCCTATGCTCACTATGCTCCCTATAGAAGTTTGATGTTGTGTTAGCATTTTACTTCTTACACAACAGTATATTACAATTAACTTCTAGTACACTGTAAAAACAAAACAAAACAAAAAACCTGAATATACGATTGCTACCACTGCTAATTACACACACATGCCCTAACCTTATTGCACACATTTCTGTGCATGCCGATAGTGAAATGATACATAAATTAAATAAAATTATGTTCATGCATTCCACCCACACAGATTAATGTGGCATTGCATAACATTCAATTACTGAGTACATACTTGTATCCATTTGTTCAACAATGTAACAATGTATCTCTCCAAATATCAAAAAGAATGTTCATCCTTTACACAATGCTTGCAACAGCTTCATCATGTAAAACATATTGCCACCTCATACACCAAAAAGAAGAAAAAAAGTGCTGCTTATAACCAAAACCAAGTCCTCAGCACTCTGATGGTTAACCAAGTATGCACAAGGCAGGCAAACTCTTCTCGGAACAGTTTATTTATTTTATTTTACATTTGTTGACTGGGCTAGTCCAACTGGACATATGTCCATTTTCAGTGGAGGCCTGGGGAGAAAAGCTCCAAGACAGATATCAGACAAGATAAATTTAGGTTACACAAAACAGACACAGATGAATATATCTACACATGTCCTAAAACTATTTACAATATTTAGAGCTAAATATTTACTTACACTAGAAGCTAATACAGTTTTCCATTTCTACATACATGCTATCATGTTGCACTACAGGACATTAATTTAGGGGAGAGAGTAGAGTTAGAAAAAAGATGATTAGTAGCAATAGTAATTATTGATTAGTCAGGGTTGCTACAAGAGCATAGCCAGTGTCTTTTCAGGAACATTTTCAGTTTTTGTTTAAAGAGTGGTAAGGAAGGAAGGGATGTAAGTTCACTAGGTAGAAGGTTCCATTTTATTCCCAATTGCATTTGAAAACAGAGAGAGTCCCCTGCCATGTTGTTAGACTTATTGATGTTAACTTGGAGTTTATTTGATGAATGCAAGGCATTAAGATTTTTATAAGGGGTTATAAGGTCTAAGAGTATTGGAGTATTGTTAGGCTGGTTAAGGATCTTATGAGCAATAGTAAGTTGGTTGAGTTGAAGCAGATTCTGTAGTTCAAGCCACCCAAGGTGTTTGAGATTATGACAGTGGTGGGTTCTGAAGAGTTTACCAGTGGCAAATCTAGCAATGTTGTTATAGGAGGTAGCTAGTTTGAGAAGATTATTTTTGGAAAGGTTGGTATATATTGGTGAGGCATAGAGAAGAGTAGAGATTAGATGGGAGTGGACAATGCTAGTTCTTGCTATTGGTGTTGGGAAGGGTTTGATTCTGTAGAGGGAGCCCATTTTTCTGTTAACTGATTTTATGTTATTAATATGGGTATCAAAGTTAAGGTTGTTATCTATTGTGATCACTAAGAGTTTGGTGGTAGAGTCTGGTGATATGAGGGTGCCATTATTAGAGATGACTGAGAAGTCTATTGGTGTTGACCTATGAGTAGGAGTAAAGAGCAGGAGCTTTGTTTTTTTTGGGATTCAAAAGGAGGCAGCGCTTCATGAACCATGTCTCAACTATGTTAAAAACCTTCTGGGTTTGGGATTGCAGTTCAGATGCAGATTTAGCTGTACATATTAATGTTGACTCATCTGCACATTGTATACAAGTTGCATTGGGAATAGCTAAATGGAGATCATTAATAAAAACCTGAAAATAAGAGGGGACGTAGAATGGAGCCCTGGGATACACGCAGTAACTGGCACGTGAGATGATAGATTATTCTCCCAGAGCACTGCCTGTTGTCTGTTGCTCAGGTACGAAGTGAACGATTTTACTGATAGAGAATCTAGGGAAACTGATTTGAGTAGATATATAAGCAAGGTGTGATCTGCCTTATCAAAATCCTTAGAAAGATCAATAAATAGAGCTGAAGAGAGTATATTGTTACTGCGGCATTTATTAATGGTGTCAGTAAAGGATAGGAGGGCAGTAGTGGTACTGTGGCATGGTCTAAAGCCATGTTGGGTTTTTGCTAGTATGTTATATTGAGTGAGATGGCCTATTAGCTGATGATGGATGCATGTTTCCATTACTTTTGCTAAGGGGGATAGAAGGGCTATGGGCTGATAGTTTGAATAATCATTGGAATTCCTACCTTTGTGTAGGGGGATGATGTTTGAGATTTTCCAGATGGCAGGGATGTATCCTTCCTTAATAGTTCTATTTATCAGGATAGAAATAGGATAAGCTACTGCTTTAGCTGCTGTTTGAAGATATTCAGCTGGAATCTGGTCAGCTGAAGGGGTACATGGCTTAAGTTTAGCTAGGGGTTTAAAAATGAAATTAGTAGAGATGGGTTGTAGTATGAAGGTAGGAAGTGTGCTAGTCATAGGGGTAGGGAGACCAGAAGTGTCAGGGGCTAGCTTACTGGCTAGGGATTGGATGGATTCTGTGAAGAAGTAGTTAAAGTCATTTGCAGTTTGGAGGGGAGTCTCATGATTAGCTCCTATAGGGGTTGGTGTACTAGAGTGCCCTGGGTATAGGAGTTTGTTGATACTTGCCCAGAATTGTTGTGGGTTATTTTGGTGTGTTTGCTGTATTTTAAAGTAAAAGTTTTTATTGTCTAGGAGTATAGATGTTTTAGTTGCATTTCTGAATTGTCTAAATGTTTGTTGATCAGATGTGCTTTTAGTAGTTTGCCACCTAGTCCAGGCTTTATTTCAAAGTAGGATTTTTTTGCCTGGTTTCATTAGAGAGCCATGGGGCTGGTTTTGACCTGATTCTTATTTTATGCTTGGGAGCCTGCTGGTCTAAGATGGTTAAGAATTTAGAGTTAAAGTATTGGGCAGCTTCATCCAATGGGAGGGTTTTTAGATACGTCCAATCACAGGCACTAAGTTCGCTCTGGAATAGATTTTGGTTAAAATGTTTGTTGGAACATATTGTCCTGCTTGATGCTGGGTATGGGATGTCTATTCTTTGGCTGATTATATAGGTCAAGGAGTGGTCACTTACATTGTTAGGGAAGATACCTACTTTATAAGTTTGGTGGTGATTACTAATAAGTATCCAATCTAAAGTACTCTCTTTTTGGTTTGGTTTGTTAATTCAAGTTGGTGAGGTGGTCTGAGAGAAGCCATGAAGGTTAATATGTGAAGTGGGATGCTCGGTATTGATGCACATCCAGTCAATATTGACATCACCAAGTATTATAGTTTCCTGTGGGAAGGTTGCTGAGACCCAGCTAAGAATATCCTCCAAGGAGTTTATGTCATTTCCAAGAGGTAAATAGATACATAATATAGTTATGAATTTACTAGAATTTAGCTGAGTCTTTGAAATAAGGACTTCTGCATTATTGTCTTTAGGTGGATTATAGGGTGAGGTGGTAACTTGTAAAGAATTGCTACTCCCCTTCATTTTCTGTTTTTACGGTCATGCCTCAATATATTATATCCTGGTGAGATCATTTCATTATCTTGAGTTTGTGGCTTTAACCAAGTCTTTCTGGGGCACAGAATGTCAAAAAAGTATATATCTAAGAGAGAATGGAGATGTGGAACTTTGTTGTTGACACTTTGGATATTGAGATGTGCTATCAGGAATGAATTGGGGAGTTTATTGGGGCTAAGCGTGATAGAGGGTTTTGAGGTAAGAAGATCAGTAGGTAGGACATTGGCTGGACCTGGGTTAGGATGGATGTCACCATTTTGTGAGGACTGCTTTCTTAGAATATGCAATTTGTAATGTAGATTAATTAATAGAAACTGAGCTTTCTTGGTTGAGGGATTATAGTATTTGATGTGGGACAGCTCGTGGAACTTTGCAAGTATGTAAGTTGGTGTAGATATTATATTTATGTTATTGTGGGAGGTAGTGAGGGTTTGTGTGGATGTTTGCTTAGTAGGGTAATGGAACTGGGATTAAATAGGTGTTCAAAGGAGGTTAAGTAATAGGCAGAGGTTATAACAGATACAAGTATGGTAATGAGTAGTACTTTAGTTAGTGTTGATATAGTTGTGGTAGGCATGGTGGATATAGTTGGTTGAGGGGTGCCATCTAGTGGTAGTTAGGAAAGGCCTAAGGAGATATAATACTAAGTAGTGAGAGCTGTGTTAGAATTAAGAAAAGAAAAGGGGTGTGGTGTTATGTATTCAGGATGGTGGGTCTATATGATTTGTTGGATGGAGAGGAGGATGTCTCCAAGAAGTATAAGTCTAGGACCCCTGGGGGTGGATGGGAATTGGTGGTGGTGTAGGAGAGCGTAGTGAGCCCGCAGGGCGAATGGACCGGGATTAGCCAGCCAGCCAAGAGTGTGAAACACCAACTAAAAAAACAATCAGTAAATTAGTTTATTGCAACAATAAAGGCTCTCCAATACACCATTAATGATACAAGTTCAGCAATACGTTTTCATCTCTAACTTCTTCAGATAAAAACTTCAAAGCACCAATCCTCTTTTATACCCACACCCATTTCAAGTCCACCAATAAAAATGCATTACATAATTTAAAATTCCATGCTCTAATAATATAAAATTTCATTGATATAATATAAGGTAAACTTCCCTAATTTAATTAATTCACTATAAATAATTCTCTATAATAAACAATCATTACTAGCAAAATATATATTAAAATGTTATAAAACTTGAACATGTACTTCTGTGTATCTAAATAAAACAACATATCATTCACTACATAATAAAGCTCCCTCTGGTGGTGATATTAATAACTTATCTTTAAAAACCATTACTATATTAACTATTAGCTAAAATACTATTATACTGTATTATATAAAATTGGAAAACATGTTGTTTCAAAATTTTAATTACAGCCTAGCTGCCCTTAATTTAAGAACTGGAGCTAGGGAAACTGCATCATTTAATCCAGGGAATCTACTGGCCTCTAAATAAATTTGCCAGTAGAGTTCCCTTTATTCGATTTATGTTTCCCACATTTCGCCCCTCACATTTTTAGGAATTTCTTCAAGAACAAAAAAACTTATAATTCACAATATCACATTGTGTACTGTGTTTATATAAGGCATTGTTAGTGTTTTGTATACTTATAGCATTTAAATGTTCATATATTCTTCTCTTTTAATTTTCTCTCTGTTTCACCTATGTAAAACGCTTGACACAATCATAAAGCTAAATATATTACGCCCATACTTTGACAGCTACTATATTGTTTCGCTGTAATAGTTTTGTTTCTAGAGGTTAAACTAATAGAGTCCTTGTTATATAAGTAAGGACACTGGGTACATCTGCCACACTTGAAAGTTCCCATTCTACATCTATTTGTAGTTCTTTTGTTTTGATGTTGACTTTCTAATATAGCTTTTATATTAAACCTTCTCCTATAAACACATTTAAAGGGTGTGTCAAATTTCAGTTTTAAATCTGTCAGTTTACTAAACTTGACCCATTCCTCTTCAATAGTTTTGCAAATAGTTTTGGAGTCACCACTATAATCAGTGATGAATGCTGAACAGAATATCTTCACCCTTTTCTCTTCCTTTTATGTCATTGGGCGTAGCCCCCAAATTCATTTTTTTGACATCTAGAATGGGTGTAAATCTATTCTTTTGCTCTCTTGTATAACTTCATTCATAATTTGTATAATCAAAGGACGCAGATAACCTCACTTAGTGAACATATTACTTAAATTATTACATTCTTTCAAGAATTCATCCTCATTTGAGGTCATTCTGCTTATTCTTACAAATTGGCCCTTGATTATACCTTTCTTCTGATGATAGGGGTGAGCACTAGTAAAATGTAGTATAGAATTAGAATAGGTTTTCTTTCTGAACATTTTCAAATTGTATCTGTCATCTTTCTTGTATATAGTGACATGTAAGTAATCTATCTCCCTGTGTCCTATGCTGTATGTGAATCTCAAAAATTCAATAGATTCAGTTATGTATTGGTAAAACTCCAGGAACAACTGAAATGTTCCTTTCCAAAAAATAACAATATCATCTAAAAAGCTTTTATATAACATCCAACATTCTCGATATTTACTATTTAAAATATATTTCTTTTCCTATATTAATAGCACCAAGTTAGCATATATTGGGGCGCACCTGGCACCCATAGCTACTCCACTTGTCTGTTGGTAAAATTTTCCTTAGAAGTAAATAAGATTATTTTCTAATACACCCATAAGTACAGAACAAATATGCATTTCATCAGTACTCAAATAGGCATCTTCCCTCAGATATTCCTCCATCTATTCTATTCCTATGTTATCCAAACAAATCTACTATGTTGATAGTTATGAATATTACATCCGCATTATATATTTCTTGGGTAATATTCTCAAAAAATCCCAAGAATCTTTTAAAATTGTGTATTTTTCATGACTAAGTCTTTTAATTTTGTGTCTAGATATCTAGCTATAAAGGCAGTGGCCGATCCTTCAGTAGCTACTATAGGTCAGAGGGGTGGATCATGAATATTATTATGAATTTTTGGTATCAAAAATTGACAGAACCCTTGGCTGAGGGTTGTATAAAAATTCAAACAATTTTTGGTCAATAAAACCTTCTAACAATAAATCATTTAATGCCATATATATCTTCCAATAGGCTATATTAATGTGGTTGTGGGATACCTCTCTGTATTTAGTATAATTTTGTAGGTTTTCCAACATCTTAGCCTCATACATAATATTATTCATGATAACTATCCCTCCTCCTTTGTCTGGCCTCATAACCCTCAATTGTTTGTTCTCTTTTAACTCGTATAAAGTGTCTTTCTCACTGTGTGTTAAATTTTAGGGAAACCTGTTCTTACTTAGATTGTTCCTTAATTCATGTTCAATGTTAATCTCCAGGTTTAAACCAATGGTGTTCAATGCACTTGAAATATAACCAATTAACCAAAAAGAGCACAGCGCCGCGGGTCCACATAGTGAAGTTTATTAACAAAAATAAACCACAGGTTAAGTGCTTTCGGTTCTGATGAAGTCATTCTGTTTGATGAAAGCGCTTAACCTGTGGTTTATATTTGTTAATAAACTTCTCTCTGTGGACCCGCAACGCTGTGCTCTTTTTGGTTAATTAATCTCCAGGTTTCTTAATTGTGGGTGTAGAGGTGGATTAAAGATGCTTGCCCTTTGTAAGCTCATACATTTATGTGTTCCTATATCTTTCCCATCGAATATCAACTGAAAATTTATTTTCCTTAAATACATTTTTAAATCAGTCTTACTAATATCACTTTTTTTTTGATGGAACAAAGTTTAGGCCTTTAGATAATAAAAGGAAATGATTTTTGTTTATTTCAATTTCACTAAAATTAAAAATATTAAACCCTTGATATGTATACTTAAAACCATCCTGTATGATATTTTCTTTTTCCAAAGGTAAATCATTCAAAATCTGTCTACGCCATTCCCCCTCCTTTGGTTCCATTGATAATTCACTGGTGATTGGTTCCGAATTCTTTCGGACGTCTGGAGGGGGGATATTCTAAAGGGTTTAATTGCTATACGTATACAAAACACTAACAATGCCTTATATAAACACAGTACACAATGTGATATTGTGAATTATAAGTTTTTTGTTCTTGAAGAAATTCCTTAAGATGTGAGGGGCGGAATGTGAGAAACAAAAATCGAATACAGGGAACTTTACTGGCAAATTTATTTAGAGTTCAGTAGATTCCCTGGATTAAATGATGCAGTTTCCCTAGCTCCAGTTCTTAAATTAAGGGCAGCTAGGCTGTAATTAAAATTTAGAAACAACATGTTTTTCAATTTTATATAATACAGTATAATATAGCAATAACCCATGCCTGGGTGTGGGTAATGCTGGATTTACCCACGGTTGGCGTGGTTTGGTCCCGAGGCGCCCGAGGGACCAAACAAAGCCAACCGTGGTAAATACAGCATTACCCACACCCAGAAGTGGGTTATTGCTATTATACCATGACATTATTTAAGAAAAGAAACTATTACTTTTCTTAAATAATGGCATAGTATAATGCCTGTTTGCTGCCCTTCTGCAGATGTCTGGCATTCACGGCAGTTCTGATGTACTGCGAGCCTCGCGGTACATCAGAGTTGTGCAAAGCAACGGAGAAAGCAAGATCTCCGTTGCTTTTTTTTTAGTGTTTCGCTATGTTAAATGGGTTTAACATAGCGAGACAGCTTTAAAATAAGCAACGGAGATGTCCGTTGCTTATTTTAAAACTGTCTCGCTATGTTAAACTCATTTAACATAGCGAAACACTAAAAAAAAGCAACGGAGATCTTGCTTTCTCTGTTGCTTTTTTTTAAAACCTGTCTCGCTATGTTAAATGGGTTTAGCATAGTGAGACAGCTTTAAAATAAGCAACTGAGATTTCTGTTGCTTATTTTAAAGCTGTCTCGCTATGTTAAACCCATTTAACATAGCGAGACAGTGTTTTAAAAAGAGAGTTATACTAATGGAAAAAAGTCCGGGCGACCGGACCTTTTTCCATTAGTATAACTCGATTTACAACGGGCACGCTGGCCAATCAGCGTGCACGTTTTGGAATAATAATGGGGGGTCATGGTATAATAATATTTTAGCTAATAGTTAATATAGTATTGTTTTTTAAAGATAAGTTATTAATATCACCACCAGAGGGAGCTTTATTATGTAGTGAATGATATGTTGTCTTATTTAGATACACAGAAGTACATGTTCAAGTTTTATTAATTTTTAATATGTATTTTGCTAGTAGTAATGATTGTTTATTATAGAGAATTATTTTTAGTGAATTAATTAAATTAGGGAAGTTTACATTATATCATATCAATGAAAATTTATATTATTAGAGCATAGAATTTAAAATTATGCAATATGTTTTTATTGGTGGACTTGAAATGGGTGTGGGTATAAAAAAGGAGGATTAGTGCTTTGAAGTTTTTATCTGAAGAAGTTAAAGATGAAAACGTATTGTTGAACTTGTATCGTTAATGGTGTATTGGAGAGCCTTTATTGTTGCAATAAACTGTTCAGAGAAGAGTTTGCCTGCCTTGTGCATACGTGGTTAACCATCAGAGTGCTGAGGACTTGATATTGTCACCTCATGTTTCAGCCCCAGTGCATGACGCCACCAACAAAATTAGCACAACAGAAAAAACACTTTGATTGCATCCACTACTTTGCACAATGACACCATTAACTATATTTAAATGTGTTGGATGATTATTTAGAAGTTTTGACCTATTTGCATATTTGTCGCTGATACATGAAGAAATGTGTTGTACCTGCACTGTTTTCATCTGTGACTTTGTGCAATGTCACTGTGATATTGAGTTTAGTTTTGTTGAAAGATCATTATTTGCATACTGTTTGCAGTAGCTGCACCACACAGAGCAATGTATCTCAGTCTGATCCTTCAGCTCTGACATATAACAGATTTGCATTGTGCAGATATTGATTTGATTTAATTTACTGTGATGATGACAAGACAATTAGTAGTGCTTATCTTTATTAGGAGAGCTTGGGTCTAATTTGCACACTGCCTGCTAAACCTGCACTGCTTGAAGCAACATGTGACACTTACACATGCTTGCAAGCCAACGCAAATAAACAAGGAGTAGAAGAAATTATGCAAAATAAGCCCTTTTATGACAACAATGTGCAGTTCACAGTGTTAAACAACTAAATCTAATGGACTTTGCAATGTGTTTTTATTGCTTCTTTTTTAGCTACCTTACCTACCATAAAAATGTTTGATATGAATATATTACATTTAGTTTAGATCTAGATGCGTTTTTTTACTAATAGAATTTTATACGAAAATTAAGATTCATAACTTCTGTTATCACAAGCAGAGACAAGAATGTGTATTTTTATCATTTTTCTAGCTTCCCATTATATTGCCTCAGTCTACTGCCAATGTGTTCAGAGTTTGGTAATGATGGATTCACTGTGATTACTCATTGAAGTGTAGAGGCCTAAATGTTGCATGACAGAAGAGAGAGGCATTGTAAAAGTAGTAGTAGTTAGTATTAAATCTAATAAAAACATACTAAAGAGGAGCATGCTCCCTACTATTAATTTAAATCTGTTTCACTAATAAATTTGAAATGATTTAAGAATATTTATCTAACGTTTTTAAAATAACACAGAGTTTCCCTAAGTTTAACCAAGAAATATTAATTACTACCCAAGCTTCTATTAACTGAAACATCCTAAAAAATCCATTTAGTTGATGCTGTAAATTAATTCAATACAACTAAATATCCTTACACCTTCTACAGGGAAGAGGCTAAAAATAAATAATGCAGTTTGGTTATCCAAAAATAGTAAATATCAGAAAGCTCTGCAACTGTACTAAAAAGGAAATAAATGAAGACAAATATACTGTAACAAAATTCAGAATAATAGTAAACATAACCCTAAAAATATTTTGTCTGCCATTAAAGAAATCTCATATCCTGGCCAAAAGTTCAACCCTAACCCTGCTCTGAATAACTCTTCACTGGAAAATGCAATAGAATTCAACTCTTATTTCATAGATAGTATAGCTATACTCTCTCCATACCTCCCAGTCACCATCAGTGTACCCCAAGGCTCTATCCTTGGCCTCCTCCTCTTTAAAATTCTCACCAGCACCCATGGGTTCATTGGGGTGTACTAGGCTAAATGACCACTAGGGCCTTTTTAAGCCTAAACATTCATCCCAAATGTCTCATAAGTTCTTGTAGCCTTGATAAGTGTAAGTAGGAGTTTGGGCGATGAAACATTTACAGGCTGCCTGTGTCCATTAGAGACATATGTGCCAAACCAGGGATGAATTTTCTGTTCCCCATCCAGTTGTCCAAGTTACACTCGAATTGGGTTAGGGAGAAATTATGCTTCACTTAGATGGTAAGCCTGTTCCAGGGAAGGGGTAGTCTCTGGGATACATATCTGTCCTTTCGTTCTTTTTATATCACAGACAAGGTTTAAGTCTTTATAACTGTAATTATGGTGCTGTTTGTTTTGTAGATATCCAGGAGGTCCATCAAGGAGGGGTTTAACAATGCATTTTGTGCTAGGCATAGATCTCCCCTCAACATCCTTTACAGGGATAGGGCTTTCAGGTGGTCTGTATAAGACATGTTATTTACACCCTATATTCTTTTAGTGAAAAACCTCATCAGATGTTCCAGTTGTTGGATGTGCCTGGTTAGGCACATACCAGAAGGAGCATTGTACTCAATGAAAGGTAGAATGAATGTTGAATACAGTGGAATAATGACCTCCTTGGACCTAGATGCCATACATTTGTTCATAAGTTGCACAACATAAAATAATTTCCTCACTACTGTAGACACGTGATGGTCAAAGGCTAGATTACTGTCTATGTGTGTCCCAAGTCCCTGCCTACTGGGTCATCTCTTAGTGGTGTGTTGTCAATACAATACATACCAGGGGTGGGTGACTTCCCAAAGGATACTGTTATGCATTTCTTGGCATTTAGTTTTAGTCTATAGCTCTGACACAAGTTATTTGTCTGTGCCAGCCCTTCCCGAAAACCTTATTTATTTATTTTATTTTACATTTGTTTTTGTAGCACAGCACTGATTCCTGACTTTTAGTGGAGAATGTTAAATTGTGTGTAGCTTCTGTTACATTATGTGTAGCATCTTAGAAGTTACTTGTGTTTCTGTACTGATGTTCATCGTGTTACCCTGCTGCAGTCATCACACTTGGGGTTATCCTGCCATCAGGCAGTCCTGCAGTCAGCCTGAATTCCAAAGTCTTGGTCCAGCGTCAGTTGCTGTTGCTTCTTCCCTGATGTCAGTGCGCCAGGGGTATATAAGAGGCATCCAACGCCATTTTCTTCAGTCTTTCTTGCTGCACGGTGCCCGAAGCATAAGCAGTTCGCAAGTGCTGGTCGGCCAACACCTGAGATTTTCGAATCGAATTTCAGTCCGAAGTCTTCAAAGCTAAGTACCCCGTTGGGGAAACTTTTCTTGCCTCAGTCAAATGTCAGAAAAAGTTAACAACTCCATTTCTTGTGGGAAGCAAATACCTCATAAGGACTTTCATTCTTATTGTATACCTTGCTAGGCCCAGACCACGACGTCACTGGTTGTCGGTTTTGTGCTAGGTTCAATAAGCGAACTATAAAACGATGTTTTGATTTCGCAAGGCACTACTTCGGTAGGAAATTTAATTACACTATGCCGTCAGAGCAACCGACTACTGGCGTGCATAAAAAACGCAAAGATAAAGACAGGTAGCCTAGAACCAAGCCAGACTCTGAGGCCTCGGCTGGGCTGGTCGCTGGTTCTCCGGTTTTCAGTGAGGCACCTACGCAGCCCCTGGTGACCGCAGAATTGGAACCCCAGAGCACTTTGGATTCTCTAGCAGAGAGTTCTAGGCCGATGCAGCCTTTTTCTTTAGGCCCTACCGACAACATTGCAGAAGTAGAAGCCGGTGCTGTGGAAACACCTTCGGTTACAGAAGGTGTCTTCAGACCGACTACTCTCACCATAAAATCTTATGCTAAGCTTAAGACTCCTCTTAAACCAAAAAAAACTGCACATCAGTCTCCAGTTCAAGGCTCCATGCCTAAGAAACAGATGCTTCAAATGGCTGAAGATTTGTTTTCTTTCATCAGGGGTTCCCAACTCCCCCCCAGACAAAAGGCCTAGACAACAGGAGGATTATGCCTCCTCTGATCAAGTGTCTATTTCCTCAGGCTCCTCTGAGGAACAGGATTACTCCTTTCCCCCTTGTGAAGATTCTGATGCTGAAGATTCCATTCCCTCAGCTTCTCCCCCTGAAGACTATTCCTTTGGGGAAACCTTACATACCATGAGGGAACATTTCCACTGGGAAGGTCAGGACTACTCTGACTCAAAGAAAAGGCTCTGAGAGTTTCTTTTTCTCCCCCAGCACAGACCACTTGCTATCCCTCCAGTTTTAGACATTGTGGGTGATGTTTACTTAGAATCTAGTCTAAATCCAGATTCTCTACCTCCTGCTCCAGCCAAACCAGACAGATATTATAGAGTGCCTGACTCACACATATTCCTTTACAAAAGCCCTGTTGCTGACCCAGAGACAATCTCCCAGGGTCCCAAAGGGGCTAAGGCTTCTATGACTAAAAATCATGTAACCTCTGAAAGGGACTCCAGTGCACTAGATAGGTGGGGGAAGAAGGTTTACACCTCAGCTACTCTAGCTATGAAAGCACTAAATTGTCAATTTCACATGCTGAAATACCAGCAATTCCTAATGTCTCAAATAAAACAGAAGATGAGCACGCACCCTCAACAGTCTGAATTCAAGGAAATACAGGATCTGTTGCATGCAGCTGAGCAGGTGGGCAAACATACTTTACAATGTGGATTTGATTCCTTGGAAGCTTCCTGTAGAGCAGCTGTTACTGGGTCTGTTATACGTAGGCATGCTTGGTTAAAGGAACAAACTCTGCCTGATCATGTTAAAGCAAAGTTACTAGATGCACCCTTACAGCAGGATGTCTTATTTGGGGTTAAAGCAGAAGAGGTTTTAAAGAAAATGGAGGATAAGGCAAAATCTATGCAGACGGTCAAAGATTTCTTACAGGTACAACCCCCACGCTTCAGCAGAAATTGGCCAACAAAAAATTGGTCTTTTCCAGCTTCTGACAGACCACAGAGGGGTAAATACAGACACCCAAGGGGCAGAGGACAAGCATAAATCCCTTACAAACCTCGCCAATGGGGCACTGCAACACAGAAGGGAGGAGAAGACAGGTCCCAAACTACTAGAAGACAAACACAATGACTTAAACCTCAAATTGCCAAGCAAAACTCTCTTGACAGCTCCCTTGGGAGGACAATTAGCATTTTTCACAGAAAACTGGCGCATCATCACAAAGGACAAATTGGTCCTAGACATTATCTCACAAGGATACAGATTCCATTTCCACACCTTGCCAAGGATAAAAGGAATGCCAAACCTGCCACAAAATCAATGGGCAGAGGCACAAAAATAAATTACAGCTCTCATGGACATGAGAGCCATTCAACTAGTACCTTCACAGGAGCAAGGCCAAGGATTTTACTCAAGGCTCCTTCTAGTCCCCAGAAAGGACAATGCTTGGAGACCCATTCTGGACCTTTCAATTCTAAACACCTTCTTGCAAGTACCCAAATTCAAGATGCTAACACTACAGCAGCTTCTTTCCATGTTGGGCAAGAAAGCTTGACTAGTAACGTTGGACCTCAAGGAGGCATACCTGCATGTCCCTATCAGACAAATTGCAGAAGATACCTCCGTTTCATTGCAGGTTCAACTCATTATCAATTCTCTGCACTGCCCTTTAGCTTATCTACTGTGCCTAGGGTCTTCACAAAATGCCTGGCACCAGTAATTGCTTACTGCAGACAAAGAGGAATTTAAATATACCCATACCTGAACGACTGCCTCATCCAAGCAGAAAGCAAGGACATTCTCTTACAACATCTGACTTTTGTAAAACACCTTCTAAGTTGCCTAGGGTACACAGTAAACGAAAAGAAATCAAAACTAGTGCCCTCACAAAATATGACATTCCTGGGTGCCAGCTTGAATACAACGGCCCAGATGGCTTATCTGATGCCAGACAAACCACTACAACTAACTCAATACTTCAAGATAATGGCAACAAAGACCCAACTCCCTGCAAGAAAAATTCTGCAGGCCTTGGGCTTCATGGCATCTTGTATACTACTAATACCATTTGCAAAACTGCATTTGAGGAAATTACAATGGTACCTGAAAAGCATATGGACTCAACACAGCCACAGCTTGGAAACAATGATACCTCTCATTCCCTGCCTTCAACAGGAGTTTCTATGGTGGTCACAGGCATGTCACCTCAACAAGGGTCAGCCTTTCACCTTACCCCCAGCCAGGCAAACTATGACAACAGATGCATCAGACTATGCCTGGGGGGCACACATGGCAGGACGGTGCGTTAAAGGCATATGGACTGCAGATCAAAGGAATCTGCACATCAGTCAAAAAGAAATGCTAGCTGTACAGAATGCTCTGACAGCCTTCAAGGACCTCTTACATCCAGGACAGCTTATAATAAGGACAGACAACACCACAGTAATGTGGCACATAAACAAGTAAGGGGGTACACACTCCTACCTTCTATGCAGGCAAGCAATGACCTTGTGGAACACAGCACTGGCTTGCCAAGTTCAATTACAAGCTCAATTCTTGCCAGGAAAAAAGAACACATTGGCAGACGACCTAAGCAGAAACATCATGGATCCCCACGAGTGGAAACTGGATCCACAAGTATTTGCAATGATAACTCAAAAATGGGGGCGCCCAGACATAGACCTGTTTGCCAACCCTCAAAGCTATCAGCTATCAAAATTTTGCACAAGGACATTTCACCATCAAGCTTGGAAAGTGGACACACTTTCATTCAGTTGGAAAATGCTGACAGTATATGCCTTTCCTCCATTGCCCCTTCTCACAAAGGTGCTGCTGAAAGTCAGGATGGAGAGACCCAGAATGATACTCATTGCCCCAGACTGGCCACATCAGAACTGGTATCCACTACTAAGGAACATGGCCCAGGGCCCACCATGGATTTTACCACAAATTCCTCATCTGCTCACACAGCAAGACAGTCAGATTCTAAATGGCCAGCTCAAAACCTTAAATTTGGCTGCATGGCAAATCACCTAAGCAACCAGCCAGGTCTGCTTTCACAAGCTGTTATGGATGTCATTCTAGAGGCCAGGAGGCCCAGCACCAGGAAAGCCTATACAGACAAATGGAAAAGATTTTGCGCCTGGAACCAAGCTAAAGGCCAAAATACCCTTCAGCCGGACATACCTCAGATTCTACAATATTTAACTGAGTTGTTACACAAAGGACTTTCTTTTTCATCTGTTAAAATCCACGCCTCAGCTATTTCAGCTCACTACAACACAGATCCTCCCTTATTTTCACATCCACTTCTAAGGCAGTTTCTCAGAGGGGCCAAAAACATTAGGCCTCCCAGGAGAGCACCAACACCTACTTGGGACCTCAACTTTGTTCTGGAAAAACTTACGCTACCTCCTTTTGAGCCAGCTTTCTCAGCTGATGTCAAGTTTATATCATGGAAGACTGCCCTGCTGCTAGCAATTACTTCAGCCAGAAGAGTCTCAGAGCTACAGGCACTAATGGCAGTAGAGCCTTTCCTCATTTTTCATCAAGACAGAATTTCTCTACGAACTAACCCCTCCTTTATGCCAAAGTGGTATCCATGTGGCTCTAAATCAAACCATCCACTTACCCAACTTCTTCCCAAATCCACAGAACAAAGGAGAAAGACTCCTGCACTCCTTGGACATTCACAGTCAACTACGTTACTACTTGGATAAAACTAAGGTTTTCAGAAAATCTGACCAGATTTTGTATCCTATGCTACAGCATCACAAGGAAAGGCTATCTCAAAACAGACCATTTTCAAATGGATAGGACATTGCATACGTTTTTGCTACACCCATCATCGAAAACCAGATGTCCTTCAAGGATGCATCTGCAGTCCTAACATATGGGTTGTCCTGCCTCAGGCAGCCCTTCGGTCGGCCGGATTCCAAAGTCTGGGTCTGGCCTCGGCTGATGTCGCACTTCACCCGACGTCATAGACGCCATTTTCCTCAGTCTTTCTTGCCGCGCGGTGCCCGAAGCAGAAGCTGTTCGCAAGTGCCGGTCGGTCAGATCCAGAGATTCCTACTACCGAAGACTTCTAAAAAGCTAAGTACCCCATTGGGGACTCTTTCTTGCCTCAGCCGATGTCAGACAAAGTAAATAATTGTTTAACTTGTGGGAAACAAATACCTCATAAGGATTTCCACTCTTACTGTCTTCCTTCCTTAGGCCCAGACCACGACGTATCAGCTTGTCTAGCCTGTGCTTCCTTCAACCGACGGACGCTTAGACGTCGGTCGGAGTTTGCGGAGGAGTTTTTTGGCCCCGCTTTTGCATACAAAATGCCATCGGAGACTCCGACTACACAATTAGCTAAAAAGCGCAAGGAAAAGGACCAACACTCGCGGTTACACGGTTTCGGCTGAAACCACGGTTAGGCCAACCACGAGTGTCTCGGTTTCGGCTGAAACCGAGTCCTCGGTTCTTCCTTCGGCCGAAAGCATGCCTCCGATAGCCGAGGCCTCACAGAGCATGGCTGAATCTGCTACTGAAATTACTGCTACAGAAGCAGGCACCCAGGATTTGTCAGACACTATTCCTTTAGACATATCTACCCCTGCACGTGGGGCTGCTAGACCCCCTGCTTCTATGTCTATCAAGGCTTTTTCCAGGGCTAAAGCAGCTAAATCTTCTAAGGCCTTACCTGCTAAAACTCCCTCACACAGGCCTACCTCTAGTTCCCAAATACTCAGCCTGGCTGAGGATCTCATTTCTTTGATCAGGGCATCCCAACCTCATCCAGACAGGGCCTCTCAACCCCCTTCAGATAAGAGGCCTAGGACTGAACCCCCGGAACCTGTCTCTACAGACTATTCCTCGGATGACTCAGATATTTCAGACCCTCGGGAAGGCCCATATTCTCCTTATGAGTATTCTGATGCAGAAGACTCCATTCCTTCTGCTTCTCCTCCTGAAGAATTTTCCTTTGGGGAAACCCTACATGCTATGAGGGAACACTTCCAATGGCAGGGCCAGGATTTTTCAGATTCAAGGAAAAGGCTAAGGACTTTTTTACACTTACCACAGCATAGGCCTTTAGCCATTCCTCCAGTACTAACAGTTGTTGACGATGCATATAATGATACCTGTACTGCCCCTGATTCTCTTCCTCCGGCCCCTGTCAAGCCTGACAGATATTACAGGGTCCCGGACACACACTACCATTTGTATAAGGCTCCTGTTGCAGACCCTGAAACAATTTCACAGGGCCTTAAAGGTGTGGCAGCTGCCTCTGCCAAAAACCCTCTTCCCTCTGAAAGGGAATCTAGAGCATTAGAGAGATGGGGTAAAAAGGTTTATCCTTCTGCTACTCTTTCGGCCAAGGCCTTAAACTGTCAATTTCACATGATTCAGTACCAGGAATTTTTGTTAGACCAGCTAAATAAAAAACTGTCCTCTCCTGAACCTATAGACCGCAAGTCCCTTCAGGATTTGGTACATAACTCTCAGCAGGTCAGTAACCATTTCTTAAAATGTGGCTATGATGCACTGGAGGCTTCTTTTAGATCAGCTGTGACTGGAACAGTGATTCGAAGGCATGCCTGGTTAAAAGAACAATCCTTACCAGACCATGTTAAGTCAAAACTCCTAGATGCTCCTATGGAGAAACAAAGTTTGTTTGGCTCCCCTGCACAGGAGGTTCTAAAGAAGGTGGAAGAAAAAGCAAAATCTGTCCAAACAGTCAAGGATTTCTTACAGGTCCAACCTCCGAGGTTTAGCAGAAATTGGCCTTCGAAGAATTGGTCCTTTCCAGACACCTCCAGAGCACAGAGAGGCAGAAATAGACGCCCAAGAGGCAGAGGTCAATCTAGGGGTTCCTACAGGGGATGTCAGTGGCAACCTACCAACCAGAGAAGTGCTGCCACAGATTCAGCTACAACCACTTCCACAGGACAGACACAATGACTTGGCTCTGGGTCCGCCTACCAGGGAACAACTGGAAGTACCCTTAGGTGGAAAGCTAGCCTTATTTTCCGACAACTGGCATTTCATTACAGGAGACAAATGGACTTTACAAACAATAGACAAGGGCTACAGGTTTCACTTCCGCACTCTACCAAAAAAGAGAGGAATGCCAAACCTACCACCAAGCCAAAAAACAGAGGCTCTAAGACAAATCAGCAACTTACTAAGGATGAGAGCTATAGAAAAGGTACCGCCTATGGAACAAGGCCAAGGATTTTACTCCAGGCTTTTCCTTGTACCAAGAAAAGAAAATCAATGGAGACCTATTCTCGACTTGTCCGCACTGAACACATTCCTCATTGTTCCAAAATTCAAAATGTTGACCCTCCAGCAACTTCTTCCCATGCTGGGCAAGGAGTCTTGGCTGGTGACTCTAGATCTCAAGGAGGCATACCTGCACGTCCCTATACGACCAGATTGCAGAAGACACCTCAGATTTCTTGCAGAATCAGAGCATTATCAATTCTCAGCATTGCCCTTTGGCTTATCTACTGCGCCCAGAGTATTCACGAAATGCCTGGCATCAGTAATTGCTCATTGCAGGCTTCAGGGAATTCAAATTTACCCATACCTGGACGACTGCCTAATACAAGCGGACAACAAGACAAAATTAGCAAAAGATTTGGAAAATGTCATACAACTGCTGCAAGCCTTGGGATACACAGTCAACATGCAAAAGTCAAGACTAGTACCATCCCAAAGGATAACATTTTTGGGTGCAGAACTGGATACATCAACTCAGATGGCTTTTCTCACAGAAGAAAAACAAAAGCAACTACCAGCCTATTTCATGACATTAACAACACAAACTCAGCTTACTGCAAGGAAAGTCCTGCAAGCCCTGGGTTACATTGGCATCCTGCATAATATTAATTCCGCATGCCAGGCTGCATATGAGAAAGTTGCAATGGTACCTAAGGAATGTATGGTCTCAACACAAGCACAGTCTAGAAGCCCAGATTCCAATAATTCCATGCCTGAAGCAAGAATTCATGTGGTGGGCTCAGGCCTGTCAGTTGAACAGAGGATTGCCTTTCCACAAACCTCATCCAAGCCAGACCATCACCACGGACACCTCAGACCTAGGCTGGGGAGCACACATGGTGGACAAGTGTATACAAGGCCTATGGACCCAAGACCAGCTGAATCTACACATAAATCTAAAGGAGATGCTGGCAGTGAAACATGTGATCCAGGCATTCAGACCACTCCTTCAACAAGGTCACCTGCTGATAAGGACGGACAATACCACAGTCATGTGGTACATCAACAAACAGGGAGGCACACACTCATATCCTCTATGCCGGATGGCAATGGACTTGTGGAATGTGGCCCTGAATCTCAACATTCAATTACAGGCCAGATTTGTACCAGGAAAAGAAAATTCACTAGCAGACGCCTTAAGCAGAACTACCACGGATGCTCACGAATGGATGCTGCATCCAGATACCTTCAAAGCCATAACAAAGAAATGGGGACTACCAGAGATAGACCTGTTCACCTCCCCACACAACCACCAATTGAAGAAATTCTGCACAAGAGCATACCACCCACTTGCTTGGAGGGTGGACTCCCTTTCCTTCAGCTGGAAAAACCTGACAGCATATGCATTCCCACCTCTTCCTTTGATGTACAAAGTCCTACTAAAGATCAAAGAGGATCAGCCAAGGGTAATCCTGATAGCTCCAGACTGGCCGAGGCAACATTGGTACCCACTACTGAGAAGCATGTCTCGGACACATGCATGGCCTCTACCTCTATGTCCCTTACTTCTAACACAGAACAACTACAAGATCCTACATCCAAACTTGAAAACACTGCAGCTAGCTGCTTGGAATATTGCATAAAACAAAATAAACCAGATTTATCTCAGAGGGTTAAGGACATTATCCTGGAGGCACGCAGACCCTCCACAAGGAAAACTTATTCAGCCAAGTGGAAAAGATACCTCATTTGGAGTGCAGCAAAGGGAGAAAATGTCTCATTGGCAAACATAGCACACATCCTGGAATACTTAGCAGAACTGTTCCACAATGGCCTGTCTTACTCCTCCATTAAGATTCATGCATCAGCGATTTCAGCAGAATACAACATGGATCCTCCTGTCTTCTCTCATCCTCTACTCAGGCAGTTCTTGAGAGGAATAAAAAATGTAAAGCCTCCAAGGAAACCACCTTTACCTACATGGGATCTCAACTTTGTGCTGGAAAAGTTAACACTTCCCCCTTTTGAACCAGCAGCAACAGCAGATTTACAGTTATTATCTTGGAAAACTGCTTTCCTGCTAGCAATCACTTCAGCAAGAAGAGTATCTGAGTTACAGGCATTAATGGCAGTAAGCCCTTCCTTATCTTCCATCAGGATAGAGTAACCCTACCTTTATGTCAAATGTGGTCTCCAGAGTATCATTGAACCAAGCGATTCATTTACCTACATTCTTCCCCAACCCACAGAACAGGGGGGAAAGACTATTCCATACCTTGGATGTGCACAGACAATTATGCTACTATCTGGACAGAACTAAGACCAATAGAAAAACTGACCAGCTTCTGGTAGCATATGCAACAGGAATGCAAGGAAAAGCAATTTCAAAACAGACAATCTCAAAATGGATAGGAAATTGCATTTGATTTTGCTACTCTTTTCATGGAAAGACAACTCCTGAAAATATCAGACCTCACTCCACAAGAGCTACAGCCACCACTACAGCTTTCCTACGAGGAGTGGCTACCAAAGACATTTTAGAAGCTGCTACTTGGAGCTCCGTGCATACATTTGCCAAGCATTATAATCTTCCTTTATACTCCAGATCCCGAGCAGGTTTTGCAACTGCTGTTTTGCAAGGGATCTTGACTACACCATCTTTACCGTAGTGCCTCCTCCCCCAGTTTGGCTATGGTATTCTACCCATATGTTAGGACTGCAGATGCATCCTTGAAGGACATAGTACAGTTTTGTACCTACCATAAATGTAGATGTCCGATAGGTATGCATCTGCAATCAGGATTACCCACCCTCCTTCCCCTCAGTGGTATTCCTAGGGTACTTACCCCTCTTTTAGCTAGCTGGGGGAATTTATTATGGTGTATTTGTTTTGTATATATGTATATATATATATATTTTTTTTTTGATCTCTACTGTTTGGAATTATTTGCATTTATCCAAATTTAGCCTTCCTAGAGGGCACCTGGCATTTGGGGCAAGAAACACTGAGGAAAATGGCGTCGGCTGATGCCTTTATACCCCAGGAGCTATGACGTCGGGTGAAGTGCGACATCAGCCGAGGCCAGACCCAGACTTTGGAATCCGGCCGACCGAAGGGCTGCTTGAGGCAGGACAACCCATATGTTAGGACTGCAGATGCATACCTATCGGACATCTACATTTATGGTAGGTACAAAACTGTACTTTCCTGCTAGCATAAGGCCCCACTCCACCAGGGCAGCAGCTACATCTACAGCCTTCCTCAGGGGGGTTCCAACCAAGGATATTCTGGAAGCTGCAACTTGGAGTTCAGTACACACCTTCACCAAACACTATCACTTACCACTTTACTCTAAGACTAGAGCTGGCTTCGCCACTGCAGTTTTGCAGGGACTTCTAGCCTCCTCTAACCCTGTTTGACTCCACCTCCCATCCTTAGCTTTGGGATTCTACCCAAGTGTGATGACTGCAGCAGGGTAACACGATGAACATAGTACAGTTTTGTACCTACCATAAATGTAGATGTTCAAGTGTATACCCTGCTGCAGTCCAGGTTACCCTCCCTCCATCCCCTCTGACCTAACTAAAACCTTTCAATACCTTAAAATCTGATACAACCTTTGTGGTGTATTTGCTTATAGCTGGAGGGATGTTTTGTTTGTGCTAAATTTTCATTATTGGTACTGTCTACTGACCACCTTTTGGGGGGGGGGCACCTGACATCTGGGGCAAGAAAAACTGAAGAAAATGGCGTTGGATGCCTCTTATATACCCCTGGCGCACTGATGTCAGGGAAGAAGCGACAGCAACCGACGCCGGACCAAGACTTTGGAATTCAGGCCAACTGTGGGACCGCCTGACGGCAGGATAACCCCAAGTGTGATGACTGCAGCAGGGTATACACTCAAATATCTACATTTATGGTAGGTACAAAATTGTACTTTATTCCTGACTTTTAGTGGAGAATGCTAAATAGTGTGTATCAGCTTAGTAGTTACTATTTTTGTCTTCATAACCTTTATAACAATAAATAATAGTGTAGTGTATGTTATAATATCTTGGTATCAACTGCAGTTACCTTTTTGGGTTTTTTTTTTTTCTCTCTGCTATCCTTGCATTTTGTGTTGTTTATATAATTGTGCTGTTTCTTACAAGGCATGCTGCTCCTTCCCTGCATTCTCTATCATAGTTACTTGGTACTCAGAGTGTTTTAAAAGTTCAGACCTAATATTTACCTTCTTTTCCTTTTTGCTACCAGTCCCCTCAGCAAAAGTTACATCCTGTGTCTTGGCCAACCTCCAATCAGCCCAAGGCTGTCTCGTTGCCCTGCACTGTGAGACCCTGCGTCGGTGGAACACTAAAGTGATTTCAGCTACACTAGTGTATGTTAGACTTGTGTTTAATTTGTCCTCCAAACTGAAGACTCTTTCCCCTTTCACTGTACGTGTGCACACTACTGGTCCCCCCCCCCCTTCTCTCTTCCTATAGTACTCTTAGGTCAATTACTTAAAACTACTTTCTCTTGGAAAAAGTTTACCTATGTACCTGCAGCCCACACTTCTTTTATTTTTCCCTGCAGAAGTGGTGGTCCTTTTCACCACTCTGTACTAGATTAGTAGCATAACATTTGTAGTTATTAAGAAAATACTGCACCACACTGACCTAGAATTAAGTTAGCTTGGTTTTCCTGTTTTCTGTTTAGCAGCTGGCCTAGTCCAGTTTGTCTGACTCACAACCTTGCATTACTTTGTGTGTACCCCCCTCCCCCACCTTGAACCTGCACACCTCCCCTTCCACTCTTGCTTAATTACAGAGGTATCAAAAAACCTGATGTAGAAAGGCACCATCTTTTGACTTAGCTTTTCTGCTTTGCTTCATAGGAATCCCCAGTAGTTTGCTCGCATGTAAGTACACTTGCTATATTTTACTAAACTGCTACTACCCTGCTACTGCTTTCAGCTCCTATCCCCTGTCAACCCTCTGCATCTTTCTAATTTCACACACAGTGCCTTATGCCAGTGCCTCCACACCTCTGAGCTAGTTCTCAGCTTCACTGATAACTTACTGCTGGCTTTCTTCCTTCTCCTTGGCTCTAGCCATTCCTTTCACCCTGAGGGCTCACTCCACTCCACTACCCTGCCCCAATTCTCACCTGCCCCCACTACTCCTACTTTTATTTCAACTACTCCCCACCCACTCAACACAGCCATCAAGTCAAAACCTTCCCCTCTTTGCCCCTTCCTCCTTTCACCCACAGTAATTAAATACATCACTAATTAAAGACATCACTCTTTCACTACCCCCTCTCACCCCACAGCTCCTCTCCCACTACAAATCCTCCCATATTAAACTACCTTTTTCTACCCATGCATTACTTACTGTTCCTAACACTCTGAACACCCATCTCCCTCCTACTACTCCTAACAACTTTATACCATGCCAGCTCCTATACCTCCAGTTTCCATACTCTACTCCTTTCCATACTTCCACACAAATCCATCTCCTCCCTCACACAATCATTTCTTTTCTATCTCCTCCTCTCTGTTTCAGCTCAACCCTCTGCACCTTTTTAATTCTAAAATTATTTCCACTACTGCAAAGACACTTGCTCTTAAACAAATACTAGACTATCCAGAGTACCCTAAATCCAAACCAAAAAACACTAAAATAACTTCCTTCAATAACCTCGTCTTAGCTGGAAAGATTCACCCCAACCCTGGACCTAACCCACCCACAAATTACCATGCCCCTTCTTCTAACCTTTCATCCTCCTACAATACTCTTAAATTTTTCACACTTAGTGCTCAGAGTCTCAACAACAAAGCACATCAGTTTCAAGCATGGCTAAGTCATAACCAACCTGACATTGTAGCCATCACTGAAACTTGGCTCAAACCCCACATCTCTGACTCTGAAATCCTACCCGCTGGATTTCACACTCTTAGATGTGACCACCCAAAGAAAAAAGGCGGAGGTGTTGCATTAATCTATTCCAATCTGCTTACCTTAATTCCCCTACCAAACCCCATTCCTAAATTCACCAATGCAGAACTAACAGTCAGTCTATTAAAAATGAACAATCACAAAAGCCTCTGTATCATCGTATTTATATCCCATGCGGAAATAACGTCTCAGCCCTTGAAGACATACTCCAATGGGCCTCAGCTGAAATTAACCTTGAAACTTACATACTAGGCGATGTAAACATTGACTGGAATAAAATCAACAGTCCCATGCCCTCCCTGTCCATTAACCTCTTTAACTTTACTCATGTAATCCACTCCATCACCAGACCCAATATAACAAATCCCCCAGTATCCACTCTTGACTGGATCTTAGTCACCCATCCAAATAAAATTACCAGTTATGGCACCATTCCTGACTCTATTAGTGACCACCTCCCAGCTTTCATTTACTGTGCAACCACCTCCCATCCACACCAACATCAATATATTCAGACCCACATCCTTAGTAAATTTGACACCAAAACCTTCTCTAACCATCTCAAACAAATGAATTGGAACAGTCTAAAAACCCTTCCACTCAATAAAGCCAGACACCACTTTAATTCTACTTTCCTAGATGCTCCAAATTCCCTAGCTCCACTAAGGAAAAAAAAAGAATAAAAGCTATAACTGCCCTTTGGCTAACCAAAGAAACAAAGCAAAGTATGCATCAAAGAAACAAATCCTGGAAGCTTTACCAAAAGAATAAACTTCCTGAAACCTTTCTCCAATATACACAGCTCCGTAACTTTGCAAAAAAAACAAATCTTCAAAGACAAAAAATCCTACTACACTAAGCTCCAATCAAACCATCCCCAAAACCCTAGGCTTTTTTGGAACTCCATAAATTCACTCCTCAACCCAGGCTCCAAAAATAACCTATGTCTGGACCCAAGTAAATCTGACCTCGAATTAGCCTCACTATTCAACTCTTTCTTTATAGAGACAATATCTGACCTAACAAAAACTTTTCCCAACAACGACTCATCTCTCCTACATTCCACCTCATCTAAGTCCCCAAATAATCCCCCCCCCCATGTTTGAGCTTAAACCAGTCTCCACAAACTACATAAAAAGACTTCTATCCAAACTTAAACCCTGCTCCAATGCACCTGACAACATCCCTTCTTTTTTTCTCAAGTCTGCTGCCAGTGGTACAGCTCTCCCAATTAGTATCCTAATTAATAGATCTATAATGGAATCCTATGTCCCTAAACTCTGGCATTCCACCTTTATTCTTCCTCTCTACAAGGGAGGCAAAAAGACTAACATTTCAAACTTCCACCCTATAGCTCTTCTCTCTCCAGTCTCCCAAATCCTAGAAAAATGCATTCACCTCCAACTTATGCCTTTTCTGACTAAAAACCAACTTCTTACCCCTACCCAACATGACTTCTGACCAGGACATAGCACCATAACAGCTCTACTCTCATTCTTAGAAACTGTCAATCAATCCCGAGATTCTGGGAATTCAGTATCCACAGTGCTCCTAGATCTCTCTAAAACATTCAATACTCTTTCACATAAGCACCTTCTAAGTCATCTATCAAACCTAAATCTCTCCCAAAACATACTTTCCTGGTTCTCAAGCTATTTGTCAGATAGATATCAGGCTGTAAAATGGAAAAAAGGCACCTCACCTTTCTTACCCACTCCTACCGGAGTACCACAGGGGTCCATCCTTGGACCAATGCTGTTTGATATCTTTATCAATAACTTTCACTCTGCTATTCCTAATGCCAAAGTCACCCAATATGCAGATGACTCTACACTTATCTGCTCTGCCTCTAACTTCTCTATACTCTTATCTAAAACTCAGACTGCCTTCTCAAGATCTGGATGTGCCAAAATCACCTTTCTCTCAATGCCAACAAATCTAAAATACTACTATTCACTCTGTCAAAATCTTTCTCTGTTGATAAAAATTCCTTCCAAGTCCTTAGTCAAAACAACTCTCCGATCGAAGTTGTTCTCTTTGCCAAACTACTCGGTGTAACTATAGACGAACACCTCAAGTTTGACATCCATATTCAGCCAAATATAAAGAAAACCCACCAAAAATGAGGTATGTTATACAGGAACAACCACTTCCTCTCTACTTCTACCATGCATACTCTAGCCTCCTTTTACCTCCTTCCCTCCCTTCTGTATGGTGCCCCACTACTAAGTAACCTATCCTCTTCCATCACTTCCAAACTTGAAAGCTGTTATAACAAAATTTCTAAATTTGCCACCAAAGCCAAACATTCCATACATCACTGTGTTACCCTCCAATCCCTCAACTGGTTAGAATTCACCAATTACCTGGACTTCCTCCAGCTCACTACAGCACATAGACTAATTTAATCCAACCAAATGCCCAGCTCTAACCAACATCCTTCCCCAATACACCCCAAACAGAACAATCAGATCTGAACACCAAAACTTGATTACTATCCACACACCTAAACATCCTGCTGGACAACTTCTCCTCTCCTTCTCCTTAGGTAAGAAATGGAACTCTCTCCCCTCCACACTAAGGACAATGTCAAATCAAAACAACTTCAAAGCACAGCTTTACACCTACGTCTCTTCCAAATGGAAATGTAACTGCATTCTCCCTACCTAGAACTCTTTAACAAAAGCCCCTGGGAGGGTATCCTCCTGAGTTCCTAAGCACCTTATAGCTGGCTATAACCTTCTATAACCTTCTATAGCTAATTCCCATACAATCTCTCACACTCTGTAAATAGCTTTTGACTTTGACTTTAACTGTGTGAATTGTTAATATGTATCTGCATGATATTTTTCCACTATGGGCAATATTACTCACACTTTGCATTATTTGATATGTATTTATAGTTGTACCCTATTTTTATTGAACTATCTTTACTGTACTCTGTTTCATGGAGCTTTTCTCCCCAGGCCTCCACTGAAAACGGGCTCTCTGGGCCCAGTGGACTTCCCCGGTAATCAAACTGGAAATAAATAAATAAATAAATTTGTTTACAGGGAAAGTCTCACGGGCATATAACCCTTTTTCAGAGGAGGACCGGGGATAAAAACTCTATTGTTAGTAACAGTTTTGTTAGTCAAAAATATTATAATACAATGAAGAAATATAATACAGAAATTTATGAAAAGAAAAAAAATAAAAAGAGAATAGCTGGTCTAGTGGAAGACAGGACCAAACATCTTAGATTACATTTCATTTGGAATACTGTACTTATGATACTTCTGGGTTGTGATCCTATGTACATTGAGAGTACAATTAAGTTCTTTGATCTAATGTATAAGATTATGTGGCAAAATGATTATTTGAAATCTGCTTGGTATTTGCATCAACATAAGACAGTCCTAATAATTAATTATCCATGTTCATAACATATGCAATTAAACTGTAACATCAGCTAGTGCCATGGTTTGGGCTACCTGTGCTCATCACATGTGCAAATCAAGGAATTTGTGAGGTGGACACTAATGTGAAATCTTTAGGTTAGTAATAGTTCTGATTTCAAGTGGCAAGGCATTCCACAGTTTGGCAGTGTAATAGGAGTACAGAGAGTCACCTGAGCTATTTTTACTTCTGGTTACTTCAATTAAAGCTTTATTGGTGGATCTTAGTGGACAAGAACTTGTATGGGGATGAGGAGGCCTTGTAGAGCTGGGTTTTTGTTTGGGGGATTATAGAACATTTGATGTGATATAGAGCGTTGTGTGAAGATGAATTGGTAGGGTAGTTCTAACCAAGAGAGTTGTTTTAGGACCTTGCAGTAATGGGTTTTAGGGGGACAGTTAGTGGCAGATCTAGCTATTTTGTTTTAGCAGACCTCTAGCTTGGCTGGGTCTGATTTGGAAAGATTGATGAGGATAGGTGAAGCATACAGTAAAGTTGATAATAAATTGTTTCTAGCTGTAGTTATTCTGGAGTTTGTGGTTAAACAGGTTTTGCATCTGTATAGTGCACCTATTTTCTTGTGTACTTTTTTTATAATTTGGGCACTGTGTAAGTCGAACCTCAGATTTTGATCAATAGTGACACCTAGAAGTTTGGTGGATGGTACTGGCTTGATCAGAGTCTTATTGCTTGACATGATATTGAAGTAGGTGGATTGGGTTTTGAGTTTAGTGGGGAGGAAGAGCATAAGTTTGGTTTTATTTGGGTTCAGGATTAGTTGGGCGTCTGCTAACCATGATTCAATAGCATTGAAAGATATTTGGGTTATATTCTGGAGTTCAGGTAGAGTTGGGGCAGAGCATATCAATATGGAGTCATCTGCGTACTGTATAATAGTGGCTAGAGTAGTAGCATTGTGGAGGTTATTTGTGAATAGGTTAAAAAGGAGGGACCAAGGATAGATCCTTGTGGTACACCCTGTGTCACTGGAAGCAAGGGTGAAACAGCTTTATTCCATTGTACAGCTTGTTTCTGATCTGTGAGTTAGCAGTTTGTTGTGAGAGACTGTACTGAAGGCTTTCAATAACTCTAAAAAGGTTACTGATACTAGGTCACCTCTGTTTCTGTAGTGATTGATGGTGTTAGTAAAGCTAATGAGGGCTGTGGTGGCACTATGGTTGGGATGGAAAATGTGCTGAGTATTTGTGAGTAGTTTATTGTATAGGAGATGGTTAAGAATTTGGGTGTAAACACACCTTTCAAGGATTTTTGACAGAGGGGATAAGATTCTTATGAGCTGATAGTTGGAGAAGTCTGTGAAGAAATTTCCTTTGTGTAGAGGTATAATGTGTACAGAGGATGGGGATGCATTGTTCAGATATGGGATGATTAATTAGTAGGGAAACAGGATAGGAGATGGCTTTGACTGCTATTTTTAAGTATGTAGAGGGTAGGTTGTCAGCTGCCAGGTTGTGGGTTTTAGCCTGAACAAATGTTTGTGTATGGTATTTGTTGGAACTGGTTCTAAGACGAAGGTGTTATTATCTAGTAGAGAAGTTAGGTTGATAGGAAATGATGAGGATTTTTGGTTAGTAAGAAGTTTGATGGAGTCAATGAAGTATTTATTAAACCGGGTGGCGGTATTTTCTAGGGAGTTAGGTACAGCTGGTTGAGGGGTCTTTTTGACCTGGTCGCAATATTTTATTTAAGGTGGACCAGACTTTTTAAGGATTATTTTGGTATTTAGCTTTTAAGTTAATATAGTAGTTGTTTTTGTCAGGTCTTATCTGGATTTAGCCTTATTTCTTAGCTGGATGTATTTCTGGTGAGCAACTATTGATTTTTTTGTGGGTCCATTCATACCATGCTCTGTCTCTTTCTTTTAGGAATGATTTAGTCTGGAGACCCAGGGAGAGCAATTAGATTTTGCTCATATTGTCCTGATAGAGGCCATGTTATTAAGGATGTTTAAAAATGTGGAGTTAAAGTAGTTTATTGCACTGTCTATGGATAGTGTTTTGAGGGGTTTCTAATTGCAAAGCTTAAGGGATGTTATGAAATCTTGAGACTTAAAAGTTTTGATGTTATGAATTTGGTAGATAGATGGGATTTTTGTAGGGTTTGCCTGGTGTCGTATAATATATGTTGGGAGATGATCACTGAGTGAGTCGGGAAGGGTACCTGAACTAAATGAGAGAGTGGAGTAGTGGGTGAGAATCCAGTCAAGGACCGATTCCTTTTTAGTTATTTTATCATACCGAGTTGTGCTTTGAATTAATTGGGTAAAGCTGTGGAGGTTGATATGAGAAGTAGGGTGGTCAGAGTTGCAAGCATACCAATTAATGTTGAAGTCCCCTAATATAATGGTCTCTTGGGGGAGGTTATTTGAAGACCATAGTAGGATGGATTTGAGTTTGTCTATGTTATTGCTGGGAGGAAATAAATACCTATAATGCTAATATTTTTATTTTGTTTGAGTTTTATTTTAGCTAAGATTATTTCTGAGTTAGGGATGTTAGGGGGGTTATGGTTAATTATTTCTATTGTCAGATGGTTTTTGAAGAAAAGGGCAATACCGCCTCTTTTTGTTTTCCTATCTTGCCTGTAAATGCTATAGCCTGTGGGGAGAATTTCATTATCAGGGATGTCTGGTTTGAGCCAGGTTTCTTTTAGGACTATGTCAGGGGACTAAAGAGATAGGATTGCATGAAGTTCCTGTATTTTGTTTGCAATGCTTCTGTTTAAATTTATTATGAGCAGATAATTAGTTTTTTTGGGGATATTGGGAGAACATTTATGAGAATTGTTAGGGTTGTCCTGAAAAGAAGTGGGTCTGGGGTTGGGAGTGAATGTCTTCACTAAGACAGAGTAGGATGGCTGTTATGTAGTTGCTTTTTAGATATTTGAGTATTAATTTATTGTATTGTGTGGTTGTTTGTAGGCTAGTATACTGAAGGAACCATTTAAGTGGGGGCAAGATCTAAAGTTGTGTAATTACAGATAGCTGGGTTTATGGTGAAAGAAATTGGGTCACTTTTCAATGAGTATTGTGACTGGTAGAAGTAAGTTAAGTTTGATGATACGATGTAAAGCAGGATAGGGTGGTGAGAGTGAGTAATGCTAGGCAGTGAAGGATTAGCATGGTAGGGAGAGGATGATCAGAGTTTAGTTTAAATAAAGTGTGATATACTATGGAGTGGGGATAGTAGAAATATAAGTAGGATGGGATGTGGTTTTAGTTAACTAGAATAGGTGTTTTTAGTGTATCTTATAAGTGGATAATAGATGAGAAGTATTAAGTGGTTATGATTGGGTGAGAGGAGCTATGGGTGTGGTTGGCTAGAAATAAATGTAATTGAATTGTGGGTGGGTGGGAATAGTGGTGGGTTGGGGAGCGGAGTGAGCCTGAGTGGATTGAGGGGGAGTGGAGCGGGGCTACATTCAGGAGAATTGAGCAGCAAATGCTGCAAAAAACAATCTACAAAACACAATTTCAGTTATGTCCTTTCAGGATAATTTGCTAATTTGAAGCTGGCAAAATGTGGCAATGGGCGATTGTATTGTATAGAATGTTCTGCAAATTTGGTTAGCCAGAAGCCCTTAACATTGGCCTTGACTTCGAAGAACTAAATGCCAAAAAGGAGCAGTCGCAGGACTGATCACTGAGGGAATCTGCTTGTAACTGACCTTTTTGTAGAGGTGGACTCCCCAGTTCTAATTTCCTGTGTCATGTCTGTGAGCCAGCTGGCTATCCACTGGGTGAGGTATGGGTTTATACTTAACCTCTTGAGTTTGTCAACAATGCCTGAGTGGGGTGTTGTGTCATATGCCTAGGACAGGTCAAAGTAGGCAGTGTGAACTATTTAGCCCTTATCCATTGTTTTGGTAACCTTCTCAAAGAAGTCCACCTGCCCTTGATGAAAATCAAACTGAGTTGTGTCCAGTGTCTGGAGCTTTCCTATGTCATTATTGATTATGTCCATGATAATTCTTTCCATGGCTTTGCATATGAGACCAGTGAGACTTATGGGTCTGTAGTTTCCAGGGTCTGTAGATGATCCACCATTGTGCTGAGGGATAACTGCTTTTCTCCATTCATTAGCCACACAGCCTGTTTGTAGGTTATTATTCCAGACAGCTTGATAGGTCATGTTTCATGCTATTTAAAAGGCATCTTGGGATATTGTCTGGGCCAATCAATGCAGTGTTCATGGCCTTAGAGAAACCATTAAGGACTTATTCCCTAGTGATAGCAGTGGGAGTTATATTTGACAGTATTTCTTGAGAGGAGGTTGAGGGGGAGAGAAAGTGGTAAAGTCAGAGCTGAATTTGTCTGCCCTTATGTTTGCAGGATCTTCTGGCTCAGTATAGGTGGTTCAGTTAACAAACTGTGTATTGCCTTTGAGGTTTTGGACATAGCTAAAGATTGTCTTGTGGTTGTACTTAGCCTGGGAGGCCAAATTAACCTCAAATTTGGCTCTAGTACAGTTTATTTTTCCTCTGAGCTGTCTGTTTAGTTTGATGAGAATATGTTTTATCCTGCTGTGTGCTACACCTCCTAATTTTTTGCCATGATTTTCTTTGTTCTGTTATAGAGTCTATTGGTGTTGTGATTCTACCAGGTAGGCTTGTTTTTTTGAGTTAGTTGTGAACTTATTCCTCTTGGGTACAGCTGCCTCTATGCAGCTATTAACATACTTGTATAAGGTTTCTGTGAACAGGTCCATGTAGGCAGCAGTGTTCTTAAGGTTTATGAGGGCTTGAATTTTTGCCAGGTTATCACTTAATAGTAGGAAGTTAGCCTTAGAGTATTGCCTAAGCATTTCAGGGTTAGCTGGGCTACAGCTTTTATTATTTTTTCAAAGGAAACCGGTTTGTGGTCTGCCCTTACCAGACAGGACATTGTACTAGAGGATGTGCAGCACTCTCCCATATTAGTGAGGACCAGAGGTTTGCACCCCTGGTCAGTGTATTGACAATCTGGTTCAGGGAGTCTGTTTACAAAATCCAGGAATCTCTGTCTGTAAATTTGGTTTCACATGATTCTCAGTTAATAGTGGGGTTAGTAAAGTCACCCAAAATATGGTATTGGGTTGGATGGCAAGTGTTTCCTGTAAGCGTAAATACATGTTATGGGTTTTCTAGGTCATAGAAGGCAACCTATAGTTTGCAAGGAAGTGGTATTCGATTTTGCCTATGGTCATTTGAAACATGGAGAAGTGCAGGTACGTCATTCTGTATGACTAGCCTTGAGGTATATTTTTGATGTAAATTGAGATGCCTTCACATTTAGTCCCTGTCTGTGTAGGAGCTGGGATAAATGTGTGGAAAGCATTATAGCCTTCTGCTGCTAGGTAGCTCTCTGTGGCTTTAAATTATGTCTCCGTGACTGCACAGATGTCAGCATTATCTAGAGTGAGAAGATCTTGTAGGGCATGAAGTTTCTTACTTAGAATCCTAGCATTAAGCAGTAATACCTTTAGATTTTCTTGATTTTGATTTGCTATGTTAGAAGTACCTTCAGTTTGGCATTCCCTAAAAAATGCACTATGGAAAGGGCAATGTTTTAGCTAATATTCAAAAGCTTTGTGAGAAGAGGTACATACCCTCCCTGGCCAAGCAGTGTGGTCTGTTGTCCATCTCCTTCCATGCTGACCAATACTGCAATGACACCAGAAACAAAGCCAGTTATTAAAGTCATTCATCTTTCGTTTGTATTGTGGCATCATCCTTGGAGAAGGTAAAATGCTTCTTAATGCTGGGCCCATATCATCCTGGGAACCACATTCCAAGAAGTCCATGATGTCTCTCTTTATATAGTCTAGGAAGATATGTCTCAGGTCATTTATCCCCACATGGACTATGACTGAGTCATACTGATACTAGTGGTCTAGTGACCAGAGTGCATACATAATGTTGTAGATCCTGGTCCCTGATAGACAATTAGCCATGACTTTTTCCTTACTCAGACTGATGAGAGGGACATCAATGTGTCTCATAATGGAGTCTCCAATGACCAGAATGTTGGATTGTGTTTTGTCTTGTCTTATGTGCTTAGAAGAAGGCTCCATGAAATGTCGCTGTGTGTGTTGATGTGGGTGTTGTTTTGAAAGAGTACACTTGGGGCCGCTTAAGTTATTTGTTATGTGTACTTTGTCTAAGATGTCTTTGGGGTTTAGGAAGGCTATAATTAAGTGTCTCAGCATATGTGGGTCTATGTATCTGTTTTGCAATGTGTGTGATGGGTGCAGTGTGTGTACTACTGCCAACCTGATTGACATTAGGAGTACTTTTATGTAAGAGCTTTTCCTGCAGTGGCATTGTGTAAATACATCTCTTGCATACTTTATCAGTTTGTTTGAGAATTAGCTGGTTGCCAGCAAACCTGAGGCAATATTTGCATTGCTTCAGGATGCCCATATCCACCAAGCTGGTAATGGAGTGGGAAAGTTCATATCCATGTCAAAGGCCCTTTTTTTATGAATAGACAGTTACAGTGAGAATATAAAGTGATGTCAGGAGTATCTGGTCTGCAACTCCTAGGGAAGTGCTTGTCACTGCAAACTATTTGTCATGTGTGCAACTAGGTGTTGGGGAAAATTTAAGACTGCTTTACAGGCAAAAAGTTAACTCATGGTGCCTACATCTATACAGGGCACTGCCAAACACTTGGGGGAACTACTAAAGAAGACCTGGATGATTTATGGAAAAAGTATGTAGAGAGATATTCTGATGTTAGGTTAAACAGCAGCTAATCAAGCAGTACTTACTGAAAATTAAGAATTAGCTTTGTGAAGAATGATGAAAAGAGGGGATTTTCTTGATTGGCTAGTACGTGGTTACTCCTAGTGCTGGTCTCACCATTTCATACAATGCCCCTTTGCTTCTTCTCTCACCAGAAGCAAAACGGTAGCACCAATTCCAAGATGAGAAAAAGGCTACAAGCTCTTTAGTGATCAACAGTCTTGTCTCAGATGATGCAAGGCTCAGTAGGCTTGTTATAGCCTTTTCTTGTAGATGCCTTGAATAACAACTACAGTAATCAGGAAGGTCCCACACAGATAGTAACTGCCCAATCAGAGAATGTCAGGAATTAATGCCCCCCACTCCTTCTCACACCAGTAACAAAATATCAGCACAAATTCTATGCTGGAACCTATGGAACAGTTATCAGGTCTCCCTAATACAATATACAGATGACTCTACACACATATGCATATCGCAACCTGGCACATCTCCCAAAAAATTACTCAGGATGCTTTACTACTTGGCTTTAAATGACAACCAAAAACTACATTTTCTTCCTCAAATTCCTCTCTCTTAATAATAAAACAATTAAAGTCACTTCTCATAGCAAATTATTAGGCATAGTAGTGGATGATGATCTTAAATACCTATCTGACTCTGCCAGCCCAGCTACGTGGAATTTTGTATTTAGTTGTAAGTCATTTGTGAATATTAGTGTGATTCATATGTTTGTCTTACAAATGTAAAAGACCTATATGTTGTGTATATTAAACTATTGGTGCAGAAGTGTGTGCTGAACTGTATGGTATGTACTGAGCTTCAAGAATGTAACCACAGTGTACCCTACTGGAAAAGAGCAGAAATGTATAAAAACTATATACCTGCGCAAATGTCTGTTTTAATAGTAGAACTTGGAACATACATAGTTAACTTGCAAAACTTCAAGAAAATAAGTTGAAAAGTAAAGTGTTTTATGATTGTGTTATCTCTTAGTAAGCAGACACAATGTCTAGAGCTAGAAGTTTTCCTATTGTCTTGAAACAGAAAAAATGACTAAGTTTCAAATGTAAAAGTGTTCAATTGTTTTGCGACTTCCAGTTCTGGGAAAACATCTGAGAGATATGTACTTCTCACGCAGAGATGATAAAATTTTGTTGGTATCTGTTAACCTGGGAACTGAAGGCAGGTGACAAAGAGTGATGTCATAAAGGCTAACCCAGCACTAATACATGATATTAATTTAATAACTCTCTCAGAGAGGGATACTGTGCATTTTGTATCTTGTCTTGGACATAGAAACATCCATCATCTGCATTTGCCTTGTTCTGTAAGTAAGTCTATGGTACAATATAGATTGGAATATAGTAAAGATTAGTTTAGATGTTTTCTGTATTTATTTGAGACTGCCCTGCAATGTTTTTTTAAAATATTTCCTGTGATTGTGAACTCTGTAGTTAATGTGTTGAGTGAGTATTGTCTTGTTATTTTATTATTTATTATTAAGTATATTTAAACCTATTTCTGTGGCCGATATCTGTGAGGCATATTTAAGCTCTTAAAGTACTTGCATATGTATTCGGTGACACTGTATAGGCCCACTACAATAGCCTTGCTCTTGGTCACACTTGCTATTTGAATAATAGTAACATTACACAGGAGGATTGATCACCCTTTGTAAGAGCTTTTATAGTAGCTGATAATTAAGGGTTGGTGACGGTGATAACTATCTTATATTCTGGGCAGAAGGGGGCATAGTTAGTAAATCTGTGCCAGCCTTATCCCAGGTGTGAGTGAGTGTTTGTATATAAATCAAATCTCAAAGTGTGTGTGTGTGTGTCAGCTACTTGGGCAGGGACACGAAGCACTGGTTGAACAGAGAGGGTGCTGGAGGTCTTGGCTTGACCCCTCAGTTGAGATCTTAACTCTTTAGCTGTGTCAGTGGGGTGTCTTATTGGGGATCTGGAAAAAGAGGGAGAAACCAGCCCCCCAGACTAACTGTGATCTCTGTGTGCTCTTACGTGAAATTGTACTTTACACTGTGTGTACTTGTCATCCTTCCATTGTGTACGTCCCTCACTGTTTCCAATAGTAAGGACTGAGGCTGCTTGATTACTGGGCATGTGCAAGGATGTCACAACTTACATATACAAAAACTGCATTAAAAACTGACCAAAAACTTGGGATGCTTAGAGCCAAAAATGTTTTCACTAACGTAACTAAAACTACAGTTGCCACTACTTATCACCTTACCTCACTACTCTGGGGTGTCTCATCCTTACTTACCTCCAGGCATCACAAAATACTAAACTTGAACAATGCCATAATAAAATGGCTAAATCTGCAGCAAATACTTCTGTCAGAACTCACCACTGCAAAGCACTAAAAAGCCTAAACTGGTTAGAACTACTGGCATCAACCAACATATACACACAGCTTCTTTCGACCTGTAAAATTATCCAGCATTCATCTGCTTGTTCAGCACTAAACACTATTCCACACAATGTTTCCAATCTGTCATTCCAATCAAATGACAAAAAACTCCTCCAAATTTACTGGGCCAGGTCTGTGCCATACTGTTAAGGCATGGAACTCCTTACCTGTATCTACCATGTCAATACCCTCCCCTCCAGTCCTTTAAAAACATTCTGAAAGACTTCCTAGACAAAATCTAGCTGTATCATTTTCTCAACACCAGGATAAACTACATATCTAAACATGAACATGTACATATTCATACCTTACACCTCCTTACTCCCCATTCTTCACTTGTTTTCTTACTTCAACCAATTTCTCTCCCCTGACTCCTATCTAAATATATGTGTTTTATCTATATATAACCAATGCTCGTACATTATGTAGACATTGCTAAAATTATTTAAACTATAGCTGTTTTGTATTATTTTTAAGATTTTTAAATTATTGTTCTTAAACAGTTTTTCTAATACTTTGGAGCTTTTCTCCCCAGGCCTCCAGTGAAAATGGGCACCTACCCATTCGGACTTTCCAGGTAATCAAGTGGGGATAAATAAATAAATTTATCACTAAAAGAATACTAAGTGCAATGTTTTCTGATGACTTGCCAGATCATGTGAACATTCTCCTTTTAAGGTCTAGGCCTGTTCCTGTGGAGGTTCAAGCATGTCTTTAAATACTGGTTATGAAAACTGTTTACCAATTGACTACTAATTTTATGTGGGATCAGGTTAAATGCAGGACAGAACTCAATGATTACCTTCTTTTTGACTGCAAATCAGTAGTAAAATATAATTTAATAAGCCAAATCCTGCTTTAAGTGTGCATGTGTGCATCTGTCAGGGGGGCTAATCCTCTACTGTGACTCATGTGTTTTTTGTATTGGGAGACCTCAAATAATGTTTCTGATATCTAGGACAGGCTCAAGGACTTCTCTGTGGTTTGAAGGAGGCTACTCTATTAGTTGGCTAACAGGAAAGCTTTGTTCTCTGGCAAAGAATTGATTATTATTACATCTGGAACTCCTTCAATCGGGTATAGATTCCAGGTGAAGGGATTTATTAATTTAAACTGAATAATAACAGAAATTCATTTAGAACTACATTTGTCCTGCAGTCTGTTGGTAGATTATGGAATGAACTGTCCTTAATAATTAATTCATTGGACTTATTAAACACTCACTAGGTAGTTTGATGGCTAAAGAGATGTATTAAAATGATTTGGCGTCTGCATTCTAATATGGCCCTATTGTGCTAAACGCACTTATTGGAAACTCTGAAACTATGAAACAGAAAAATTATGCCTTAAATTGATTTGTAAAGGTAATATCATAGGTTGTTTATGGAGCTGATAAACATGAAATAAGATTGAGCTGTGAGATGCAGAATTATTTTAAACCTACATTGTTACAGCTATAACTGAATCTTGGGTGTGCCTGTTGATATTCCTTTCTTCGTTATACTCTACAGTTTTCTTGAACTATACATCTTTAATGTGACTGCATTTGAATTTTTACAAATGTCTATAATTCTTATAAATTTACTTTTAAGCAACATAATCTAATTATTCTGCATTTAGATATCAATGAGTGTGACAGCAATCCTTGTAGCCAGGAATGTGCTAATGTATATGGCTCCTTCCAGTGTTACTGTCGCCGTGGTTATCAGCTCAGTGATTTTGATGGAATCACTTGTGAAGGTAAGAAATACGTGTGTGTGTCATACCTGTAAGTATGCAGTACTAATTGCTTTGGGTAGTTTACTTACGGATATCTGTTAGAATATCCTATGTGAGAATTTCAAAGTTCATTTTGAATGATTTGGTCTGTTATGTTCTAAAACCATATGTAAATATAGTCTGTATACGTACAATACTTACTTTTGCACAGCCTGTTAGCAGCATAAAAAACAAAGCACTCTGAGTAACACAGTTAACATAAAGTACATAACATAATTTGACAACATTGTGCAGTTACCTCAGGAAAATAAAGCAATGGTATCACAAACTGTACATCTAAGGATGTACTGGAATAAAGATATAAATAAAATGCTGTATAAAATGCAATCTGAGCATACCAAGTGGAAAGCATTTATGTATGAGAATATATAAATTCCTAGAGTGTACAACATATTTAAATAACCTGAAAAATCTGAGGAACAATTTAAAAGCTTGTATGAGTGTTTTGGCACATGCAACCTGTCTGTGAAAGAAGACAGCATTCCATTTAGGCAAGCTGAGATAATAGGAACACTACCAAGCAAGGGGTCACGAGGAACATATCATATGGAGGAACAGACAGCTTTAAGAAGACACAGTTAAATGTTCTTGCCACCCTTTACAAACACTTAATCGTGTTTACCTCCTAGAGCCATTCATGCTTACTCTGAGGTAAATTTGTGTGTATACATTCTCAGTCATTAAGTCTAGCCTTAAAGGTAGCCCAGAGAGCACTTTGTATGCCCTGTAGTGCTGCCTTATTCCATAAGCTGGGAACGTATCTCTCCAGCAACTCCTGTTAAGTTTTGGTATAGACTTAAGTCCCATGTCTTGGTACTTGTAGAGACACTGGTTTTGTGAAAAATTAGGAAGTCAGACAGGGACGGTTCTTACATGGCTTGAAAAAAAAGACATACGTCACTTCAGAGCAGCCAGTAAGCTACTGACTATAAGCAGAGTTGTGCTAATCCATCAGGTAGCTGAAGAGTTTACAGCCCTTCTTGTTCTTGGTTAGAATTTTTAGTGGCCTTTTAAATTCAGCAATAAACTTAGATCTGTTTATACCAGAGAAGGTGTGCTGTATTTGATGATGGATCTGACAATGAAAGAGTACAGCTGATTGACAACTTCCCTGGATCTTTAATAGGGCCAAATAGAAAAATATTTTAACTAAGGTGGAAACATGACTAAATGAGAGAGAGAAAGAGAAAGAGAGAGATGACATGAGATGTCCACATAAGTACCCATTTTTTCATGCCAGACTCTATTACAATGCATTTTACTACATTTAGCTTGAGACTGATTTCAGTACATCTGGCATGTGCATACTCTAACCCTTGCTGGAGCTATTTAGTAGGAGAGTGGTTAATAGTATACAGCTTTCAGTCATCAGCAAGCTTGGCCAACCACACTTTTGGAATATTAAGCATGGTTGATAAGGTTAAGGTCATTGCTTCCCATGCACAATGTAAAATGTTCAATATTGACCTCCAGCAAATGCCTCTGTGAAGTAAACATGTTCTCCCAATATCCCTGAGGGGTTCCTTCCACCTCCCAAAAAAGATGTGTGGAGTTTCTACCTCAAACTCACCCCCCACCACAAAAAGAATTAAATTGAGTTGTGGACAGCAGCACAGACGCTAGGTTATGCCCATCAGGGAGAAGAGTTGCATAGACCAACTGCTTTAGGCATCTGCTGTGATTCACAGTATCCTCTAGATAGGAGAAAACGGATCACTGACTGCACAACATGGCTAGCCACTTGATGGTGTAAATATCCACTCTAGGTATTTTGGTCACATTGTTGATTTCTGGGATATTTGCTTGGATTTTCATAGATATTCCAAGGCCACATAGTCTTATGTCCATTTATGCCTTGCCAGTAGCATTCCACATGCCACAACTCCTTTTTCAAGGAGGGCCATACTACATAATCCTGAAGTAAATTTGTGAGTACCCATCCAAATATTTAGGTTATGTGTAAAGCAGTATAGTGAATCACATTGCTTAACATGCAGGGAAAATGTATTCCTGAGGTTTGGATCATAGGAGGTTACTAGGCTAATGGCCCCGGGGCCCTTACAAGCCTAGCCAATAGTTTATCCCCAAAAAGAAACCTCAGTCAGCACCTGTCACCCCTGTCAATGAGAGGCACAGGTGGAATCCCTGGTACCTGTGGTTCCCCATCCACTCATCAAGGTTGTGCTTAAAGAGGGTCAGCAAGGTACTCTGTTTGACATGTATGGGAAGCCTTCTGGGAGACAAACCTGTCTCTCTAGCAGTTTTGTTGATGTTGCATATTAGATTCAGGCCTTTTGAGTGGGTAATGCCCGAGGGGTTAGACTTACAGATATGAAGCATCTCTAGTAGGGCAGGGTCCAAGATTGCCTTGTAGGCAAGATACAGATCACCTCTGAGCAATCTGTATGATACTGAGTAGAGTGATAGTGATTTGACCCTGTCTGCACAGGACAGGTGTTGGAGGCCATGGAATGTCTTTGTGAGGTATTTCTGTGGCCTTTACAGTTGGTGCAGATGTTTGGATAGATACATACCAAATGGGGGGGGTTATACTCAATTATTGGTCTAATGATGGAGGTGTATAGAGAGGCAATAACCACCTTTTTTCTGGATGCAATCCCTTTACTTATGAGATGAACCAAGTAAAAGGCTTTTTCTGACCACTGCCACTACATGATGGTCAAATGTGAGATTCTTATCAGCCTGAGTATCCAGGTCTCTCACCACAGGTTGTATGTTTAGGGGGCTTGCCATTGACATGGTAATCAGTAGGGGCCGTGTTTCTGCCGAATGTTATGATGTTACATTTGTTTTGTGTTTAGCTTAAGGCCATGACTTTGGCACTAGTCAATAGTTGCTGTGAGACCCTTTTGCAGTATGTTAACATCATTTGGAGAGTCAATGACATCACCCAACTTAAGGTCATCCGCCCACTTGGTCAGCCATAAGCCTTTTGTCTTTGCCTGGACCTCTGAGAAGTACATGCCAAACAGTAGGGGTCCCAGGACAGATCTCTGGGGAACTCCATTAGTGACAGGTCTGCTATCAGAGGTGGAAGTGCCTATTTTGACCTTGAGGGTCCTGTCAGTGAGCCAGTTGGCCACCCACCTGATGAGATAGGGATTTATGCCAAGTTGTGTTAGCTTTTTGATGATGGACGAGTAGAGAATTGGGTTATTAAGTCACCCCCTTAACTATGTTTTATTTATCTGTTGGTGAAGATTTAGGTCCCTGGTTCTAGTACTGGCAGAATCATGGGACTTGCTGATGTACAGGAATTCAGAACAATTGCATTTCTAATGGAAAACAAAGCAAAACAGAGATCTTTCCTCAAACATCTATAAGACAATGAATAAAGGGATAGAGCCTCCAGCCTCTCTTGATAGCAGGCATAGTTTAAGCCTTTGATATTTTGGGTTCAGAGCATTTGGAGTCTTTTAAATTGTTTAACATGTTTAGTGAGATAGATCTCAAAGGGAACATTGTACTTGATAATTGGTCTGACCAATGTTGAGTCTAACAGAGTAAACATCTGTTTAGAACTTATAGATATTATTTTGGCAATTAACGGTGTTAAAATAAAAGGATTTCCTAACAAACACTGTCACTTGATGGTCAAAAACATGGAATCATCAACTCCGTTTCCTGGGTCATAGTGGTATATTGTCTATACAAAAGGATGAGGAGGAGTTGTCTACTGAAAGTAATGATACTATACTTTTTTGCATTTCATTTGAACCTGTTTTAGTACACCAGAACTGTACTAGTGAGAGTTCATTCTGGAGTGTGTGTGGGTCAGAGTATGATACCAACACTACTCAGTTTGTAGTCATCTGCAAACTTTGTTAACCACAGGACTTGGCTGTCTTCATGAGATCTAAGTAAAGGCAAAAAAGAGGAGGTCCCAGCACTAAACTTTGAGAGATACTTCTGGTGACTTTCATACTTTCTGATGATATTCATTGTGTGAGTTATTTCACCCTGTTTTCTAACCATCTTACCACATTGGGTCATATCATACAGTAGCTTTTAGCTGCTGTATGATATAAGCATGAGGAACAGTGTTGAATACCTTAGCTAGGTCAAGATTCACTGTATGTATCATATGGTCACCATCTACAGCCTCCGAAGTCCTTTCAAAGTTCAACAAATTTAATAGAAGCATTTACCATTCAAAAACCCACACTTTTCGGAGTCAAGTCAAATAGGATTCTTAACATTGTAGTTTATGAGGTCAGTTATAATACAGTCCATGGATTTGCAAATGAAACATTTAAGACATGTAAACATATAAGGTCTTTAATTACCTGGGTTGCTTGTAAGGCAACCATTATGGAGGGACATTATAACTGCAATGTGCTACTCATCATAGATGAAATCAGTTGTTAACTTAGGTTTAACGGTTTAAGGATATCTGTAAAATAAGTGTCAAAGAGGAGAGGGCGCAGCACTGAAACTTGTGATACCTCCTTAGTTACAATTTTATGTTCATGGAGTACAAACCAGAATTTATTACATTCTGCACATTTGTATTTGAAATAACATTAACTTGAGATATTAAAAATATCTGCTGTGGATTCTGTCCTGTGAGCAGCATGGCACATACACTGGCTGTGTTTATGTTAGGCTGGTCTGTGTTTACAATACTGCAACTTGATTCTAAATTTTAAATTACATGTGCTGTAGCATTTATACTTATTTCTGAAGACTATAGACAAGAATTTGTTACAATTTGCATGTTATTTAAGTTTGAAACCATAGTGTCATTAGAAGCTGAATAAACTGTAGTTCCTGTAAACTCTGATTTATACTGGGAATCACGAGAAATCCTTTACCTCACTCAGAGTTTGCATTTGTGTTTTAAACCTTTTGCTTCTAGAAAACTTTAACATTCCTGTACTAATAACATTGAGATTTAAATGATCATTTCTGGAACACAGTTTTATAGACATGTTTTACTCAATTTACTGTTGCCCTTAGTGTTGATGTACTGCCTAAAATGGTGATGCAATTTACATTTACTGATGTATTTATATTTAAACTTGTTTGAGATTTACTGTTTGATTTAGCTAGAAAATGCAATGTAATAAAATGAATAATCACACAAGGAAAGTTGATGGAGGGCTGATGCAGTGGCCAGGTGGTTTTTAGCTTTTTGAACTTTTTCTTGTAAGGATTTTCTTGGCTCTGTGACTCTACACTGGAAACTTGAAAGTCTGTCATCTGCTTTGGAGATGAAACTTTGCAATATGTTCCTGTTAACTGGATAATGTCCTTTACACTGGTACCTTGGAGAATATGAAGTTCTTTAATACTTTTACTGGAGATTTTTGTAAAGTATTGTAATGAAGGAACATTGCTGCTCTGTAAAATACAGCTTACTAGTTTGTCTGCTGATGAACAGCTTTAGATTTGCAAGGTTACTATGGGGTTTTGGGACTGACTTACTCTAAATATTACCCCTGCCCAATGAACTTCACTCGCCATTGAAGAACTGAAGGAACTGTTTAAAACTGTAAGATAGTTTAATGAAGCTAGAATGACAGGAATAAATGTCTTTATATTTAATTACCCAGATCTATGCTACATAAGAGCCAAATATAGCAGTCTGTCCTTTATGCGCCAAATCTTCTTTCACCTTTCAGAATAAAAGTCTGTACACCAGATTTTACAGAGGATGTTTATTACATAGTAGCAGCAGCATACAGTGGAGGTAGATGTCAACAATATTCAAATCAAATGTTACTCTCTCGAATAACAGTGCTGATATACTGAAATAGACTGAATTATACTGTCCATAGGTTCTGCACTCATTATACTGGCCATAGCTTCAGTACTCTCATTATACTCTCCATAGCTTCTGTACTCATTAGACTGTCCTTAAGTACTCATTACACTGTCCATAGCTTCTGCACTCATTATACTGTCCATAGCATCAGTACTCATTATACTCTCCATAGCTTCTGTACTCATTAGACTATCCTTAACTTAAGTACTCATTATACTGTCCATAGATTCTCTTCTCATTAAACTGTCCATAGCTTCTGCTCTAATAATACTGTCCATAGCTTCTGCTCTCATAATACTGTCCAAAGCTTCAGTACTCTTACTGTCCGTAGCTTCTGCACTCATTGTATTCTACATAGCTTCAGTACTTATTAAACTGTCCATAGCTTCTGAACTCATTATACTGTCCATTCTTTCTGTACTCAGAATACTGTCTATAGCTTCAGTACTCATTATAATGTCCATAGCTTCTGTACTCATAATACTGTCCATAGCTTCAGTACTCGTTATACTGTCCATATATTCTGTACTCATTATACTGTACATAGCTTCCATACTCGTAATAGTGTCCACCGCTTCAGTACTCATTATACTGTCCATAGTTTCTGCACTCATACTGTCTCTTGCTTCTGTACTCACTATACTGTCCATAACTTTTATACTCATACTGTCCATAGCATCAGTACTCATTATACTGTCCATAGCTTCTGTTCTCATTAAACTGTCCATAGCTTCTGTTCTCATTAAACTGTCCATAGTGTCTGGACTCAAACTGTCCACAGCATTGTGCTAATTATCTTGTCCATAGTTTCAGTACTCATTAAACTGTCCTTAAATATAGTACTCATTATATTGTCCATAGCTTCTCTTCTCATTAAACTGTCCATACCGTCTGCTCTCATAATACTGTCCATAGCTTCTGCACTCATTGTACTCTACATAGCTTCAGTACTCATTAAACTGCCCATAGCTTCTGCACTCATTATACTGTCCATATATTCTGTACTCATTATACTGTCCATAGCTCCAGTACTCATAATGTCCATAGCTTCTGTACTCATAATACTGTCCATAGCTTCTGCACTCATTAAGCTGTCCAGATGATCAGTACTTATTATACTGTCCACAGATTCTGTACTCCTGCTGTCCATAGCTTCAGTACTCATTAAATTGCCTATAGCTTCAGTAATCATTATACTGCCCATAGCTGCTGTTCTCATAATACTATCCATAGCTTCAGTACACATACTGTCCATAGCTTCTGTACTCATAATACGGTCTATAGCTTTCACTACTCATTATACTGTCCATCGCTTCTCATTCATTATACTGTCCATAGCTTCAGTAATCATTATACAGTCTATAGCTTCTGTTCTCATTATACTGTCCAAAGCTTCTGTACTCATTACACTGTCCATAGCTGTTGCACTCATTATACTGTCCAGAGGTTCACTCGTTATAATGTCTACAGATACTGTACTCCTACTGTCGTTAGCTTCAGTACTCATTAAACTGTCCATAGCATCAGTACTGATTATACAGTCCATAGCTTCTGTAGTCATAATACTGTCCATAGCTCCAGTACTCATATATTTCATAGCTCAGTACTCGTTATAATGTCTACAGTTTCTGTACTAATAATACTGTCCATAGCTTCTGTACTCAAACTGTCTATAGCCTCAGTACCCGTTATACTGTCCAAAGCTTCTCTACTCACTATACTGTCCATAGCTTCTGCACTCACTATACTGTCCATAGCTTCAGTACACATTATACTGTCCATAGCTTCTATACTCATTAATGTCTATAGCTACTGCACTCATAATAATGTCCGTAGCTTCAGTACTCATACTGTCAATAGCTTCAGCACTTATTATACTGTACATAGCTTCAGTACTCATTAAACTGTCCATAGCTTCTGCACTTATTATTCTGTCCATGGCATCTGCACTCTTTAAACTGCCCATAGCTTCAAGACTCATTATACTGTCCATAGCTTCTGAATTCATTCTACAGTCCATAACTTCTGTACTGATAATACTATCCTTAGCTTCAGTACTTATACTATTCATAGTCTCTGTACTCTTTATGCTGTCCATAACTTTAGTACTCATCCTACGGTCCACCGCTTTTGCACTCATTATACTGTTCATAGCTTCAGTAATCTTCCTACAGTCCATAGCTTCTGTTGTCATTATAATGCGCATAGCATCAGTACTCATTATACTGTCCATAGCTTCATTACTCATTAAGCTGTCTTTACTCATTAAATTGTCAATAGCTTCTGTACTCACAATACTTTCCATACTTTCAGTACTCATACTGTCCATAGCTTCAGTATTCATTATACTGTCCATAGCTTCAGTATTCATTATACTGTCCATAGCTTCTGCACTCATTATACTGTTAATAGCTTAAATACTCATTACACTGTCCATAGCTTCTGTACTCATTATACTGTCCATAGCTTCTGCACTCATTATACTGTCCATAGCCTCAGCACTCATTATACTGTCCATACTTTCTTTACTCATAATACCGTCCATAGCTTAAGTACTCATTATAATGTACATACTGTCTGTGCTCATTATACTGTCCATAGCTTCTGCACTCACTATACTGTCCATAGCCTCAGCACTCGTTATACTGTCCATACTTTCTTTACTCATAATACCGTCCATAGCTTAAGTACTCATTATAATGTCCATACTGTCTGTACTCATTATACTGTCTATAGCTTCTGTACTCCCTATACTGTCCAGAGATTCTGCACTCACTATACTGTCCATAGCCTCAGCACTCGTTATACTGTCCATAGCTTCTGTACTCATTAAACTGTCCATAGCTTCTTCACTCATAATACTGTCCGTAGCTTCCGTACCCATACTGTCAATAGCTTCTGCACTCATTATACTGTACATAGATTCAAGACTCATACTGTCCCTAGCTTCAGTACTCAATCTGTCCATAGCTTCTGTAGTCTTTATATTGTCTATAGCTATAGTACTCATTATACTGTGCATAGTCCCTGTACTCTTTATACTGTCCACAACTTCAGTAATCATTATACAGTCTATAGCTTCAGTAATCCTTTTACAGTCCATAGCTTCTGTTCTCATTATACTGTCCATATCTTCAGTACTCAAATTGTCTTTAGCCTCAGTATTCATTATGCTGTCGAAAGTTTCTGTACTCAAAATAATGTCCATAGCTTCAGTGCTCATTATACTCTCCATAGCTTCTGTACTCATTAAACTGTCCATAGGTTTAGTACTCATTAAACTGTTCACAGAAATCAATATACTGCCCATAGCTTCTGTGCTCATGACACTGTCCATAGCTTTAGTACTCATTAATCTATCCATAGCTTCTGTACTCTTTATACTGTCCACAGCTTTTGTACTCATTATACTGTCTATAGTCTCTCTACTCATAATACTGTAAATAGGATCGGCACTCATTATACTGTGTATAGCTTCTGTACTCATAAGACTGTCCATAGCTTCAGTACTCATACTGTCCATAGCTTCAGTACTCATCCGACTGTCCATAGCTTCTGCACTCATTATACTGTCCATAGCTTCAATAATCATTATACAGTCCATAGCTTCTGCACTCATTATACTGTTCATAGCTTCAGTAATCCTTTTACAGTCCATAGCTGCTGTTCTCATTATACTGTCAATAGCTTCAGTACTCATTAAGCTGTCTATAGCCTCTGTACTCATTAAACTGGCTATAACTTCAGTACTCGTAATACTGTCTATTTGAAGGTTGGGCATCAGGCTGGCAACTCGGCACCGTAAAAATCCATTGCCAATCATTAGCGGACCGAAGTTCCACTATGGTGACCCCTAACTGGGAAAAGCCAAAAGACAAACAACAACAACCTTCAGTACTCATACTGTCCATATCTTCAATACTAATTATACTGTACATAGCTTTTGTATTCATAATACTGCCCATTGCTTCAGTACTCATACATTTCATAACCTCAGTACTCGTTATAATGTCTACAGTTTATGTACTTATACTACTATTCATAGCTTCAGTACTCATAGTACTGTCCATTGCTACTGTACTCATTACACTGTCCATAGCTTCTGTACTCAAGCTGTCCATATCCTCAGTACTCATAATACTTAAGCTTAGGTTCAGTACTCATTATACTATTTATAGTCTCTGTACTCTTTATACTGTCCATAACTTCAGTATTCAGAATGCAGTCAAAAGCATCTGTACTCATTATACAGTGCTTAGCTTTTGTATTCATAAGACTGTCCATAGCTTTTGCACATATTATACTGTTCATAGCTTCAGTAATCATTTTACAATCCATAACTTCTGTTCTCATTATACTGTGCATAACGTCTGTACTCATTATACTTCCATAGTTTCAGTACTCTTTAAGCTGTCTATAACCTCTGTACTCATTAAAAGTGTGCATAGCGTCTGTACTCACAATACTGTCCATACCTTCAGAATGCATACAGTCCATAGCTTCTGCACCCATTATGCTATCAATAGCTTCTGCACTCATTATACTGTCCATAGCTTCTGCACTCGTTATACTGTCCATAGCTTCTGCACTCATTACACTGTCCATAGCTTCTGCACTCATTACACTGTCCATAGCTTCTGCACTCATTATACTGTCCATAGCTTCTGCACTCATTATACCGTCAATAGCTTCTGCACTCATTATACTGTCAATAGCTTCTGTACTCACTATACTTTCCATACCTTCTGCACTCACTATACTGTCCATAACGTCTGTACTCATAATACGGTCCATAGCTTTAGTAATTATACTGTCCATAGCTTCAGTACTCATCCTAGTGTCCATAGCTTCTGCACTCGTTATACTGTCCATAGCTTCAGGACTCATTATACTGTCCACAACTTCAGTAATCATTATACAGTCCATAGCTTCTGCACTCATTATGCTGTTCATAGCTTCAATAATTATTTTACAGTCCATAGCTTCTGCTCTTATTATATTGTCCATAGTGTCAGTGCTCATTATACTGTCCATAGCTTCAGTACTCATACTGTCCATAGCTTCTGCTCATTATATTGTCCATAGCTTCAGTACTCATTAAGCAGTCTATAGCCTCTGCACTCATTATCCCGTGGATAGCTTCTGTACTCCTAGGACTGTCCATAGCTTCAGTACTCATACCGTCCATAGCGTCAGTACTCATCCTACTGTCCATAGCTTCTGCACTCATACTGTCCATAGCTTCAGTAACCATTATACCATTCATAGCTTCTACACTCATTATACTGTTCATAGCTTCAGTAATCCTTTTACAGTCCATAGCTTCTGTTCTCATTATACTGTCCATAGCGTCAGTACTCATTAAGCTGTCTATATCCTCTATACTCATTAAACTGTCTATAGCTTCTGTACTCATAATACTGTCCAATTGATTGTTGGGCGTCGGACTGGCAACTTGGCACTGTAAAATTCCACTTTCAATCATTAGCGGACCGGAGTTCCACTGTGGTGACCGCTAACTGGGAAAACCTGAAAAACAAACAACAACAACCTTCCTTACTCATACTGTCCATACCTTCAATGCTAATTATACTGTACATAGCTTCTGTACTCATAATACTGCCCATTGGTTCAGTAATCATACATTTCATAACCTCAGTACTCGTTATAATGTCTACAGTTTCTGTAATTTTAACACTTTCCAAAGTTTCAGTACTCATAATACTGTCCATAACTACAGTATTCATACTGCCCATAGCTTCAGTACTAATAATACTGTACCTATGTACTCATACTGTCCAAAGCTTCTGTACTCATTATACTGGCCATAACTGCAGTACTCGTTATACATTTCATAACCACAGTACTCATTATAAAGTCTACAGTTTCTGTACTAATAATACTGTCCATAGCTTCAGTACTCATAGTACTGTCTATTGCTACTATACTCGTTACACTGTCCATAGCTCCTGTACTTAGCTTCAGTACTCATCCTACTGTCCACAGCTTCTGTACTCATTATACTGTCCATAGTTTCAGTAATCATTATACTGTCCATAGCTTCAGTACTCATTAAGTTGTCTATAGCATCTGTACTCATTAAATTGTCCATAACTTCTGTACTCATAATACTGTCCATACCTTCAGTACTCATACTGTATATAGCTTCAGTGTTCATTATACTGTCCATAGCTTCTGCACTCAGTATGCTGTCAATAGCTTAAGTAGTCATTATACTGTCCATAGGTTGCCTGAGGAATGAAGAAAAAGTGTTTTGGTACCGATTTGTAAGAATAAGGGTGATGTGCAGAGCTGTAGTAACTACAGAGGGATTAAACTGATCAGTCACAGCATGAAGTTATGGGAAAGAGTAGTGGAAGCTAGGTTAAGAAGGGAGGTGATGATTAGTGATCAGCAGTATGGTTTCATGCCAGGAAAGAGCACTACATATGCGATGTTTGCTCTGAGAGTGTTGATGGAGAAGTACAGAGAAGGTCAGAAGGAGTTGCATTGTGTCTTTGTGGATTTAGAGAAAGCATATGACAGGGTGCCTAGAGAGGAGTTGTGGTATTGTATGAGGAAGTCGGGAGTGTCAGAGAAGTATGTAAGAGTGGTACAGGATATGTATGAGGGTAGTGTGACAGCGGTGAGGTCTGCAGTGGGAGTGACGGATGAGTTTAAGGTGGTGGTGGGATTACATCAAGGATCAGCTCTGAGCCCTTTCTTATTTGCAATGGTGATGGACAGGTTGACAGACGAGATCAGACAGGAGTCCCCGTGGACTATGATGTTTGCAGATGACATTGTGATCTGTAGTGAGAGTAGGGGACAGGTGGAGGAGAACCTGGAGAGGTGGAGATATGCTCTAGAGAGAAGAGTAATGAGAGTCAGCAGGACTAAGACAGAATATATGTGTGTGAATGAGAGGGAGGATAGAGGAATGGTGAGGATGCAGGGAGTAGAGGTGGGCAAGGTGGATGAGTTTAAATACTTGGGATCAACTGTTCAGAGTAATGGTGAATGTGGAAGCGAGGTGAAGAAGAGAGTACAGGTAGGATGGAGTGGGTGGAGAAGAGAGTGTCAGGAGTGATTTGTGACAGACGGGTACCAGTAAGAGTGAAAGGGAAGGTCTACAAGAGGGCAGTGAGACCAGCTATGTTATATGGGTTGGAGACAGTGGCATTGACAAAAAGGAAGGAGTCAGAGCTGGATGTGGCAGAGTTGAAGATCTTAAGATTTGCACTGGGTGTGACGAGGATAGACAGGATTAGGAATAAGTATATTAGAGGGTCAGCCCAGGTTGGAAGGTTTGGAGATAAAGCCAGAGAGGCAAGATTACGTTGGTTTGGACATGTGCTGAGGAGGGATGCAGAGTATATTGAAAAAAAGATGCTAAGGATGAAGCTGTCAGGTAACAGGAAAAGAGGAAGGCCTAAGAAGATAAGGTTTATGGATGTGGTGAGAGAGGACATGCAGGTGGTTGGTGTGACAGAGCAAGATGCAGAGGACAGGAAGAAATGGAAACAGTTGATTTGCTGTGGCAACCCCTAATGGGAGCAGCCGAAGAAGAAGAAGAAGAAGATACTGTCCATAGCTTCTGCACTCATTATATTTTCCATAGCTTCTGTACTCATTATACTGTCCATAGCTACTGCACTCATTATACTTTCAATAGCTATATTACTCATTATACTGTCCATACGTTCGGTACTCATAATACTGTCCATAGCTTCAGTTCTCATTATACTGTCCGTAGCTTCTGTACTCATTATGCTGTCCATAGCTTTGGTAATTATTATACAGTCTATATCTGGTGTTCTCATTATACTCTCCATAGCTTCAGTAATCATTATACAGTCCATACCTTCTGTACTCGTTATACTGTCCATAGCTTCTGCGCTCATTATACTGTTCATATTGTCTGCACTGATTATACTGTCCATAGCTTCAGTCTCATACTGTCCATAGCTTCTACACTCATTTTTCTGGCCATAGGTTCTGGACTCATACTGCCCATAGCTTCAGTGCTCATTATGCTGCCCACAGCTTCAGTACCCATTATACTGTCCATAGCTTCTGTACTCACTATACTGTCCGTAGCTTCTGTACTCATTATACTGTGCATAGCTTCAGTAATCATAATACTGTCCGTAGCTTCTGTACTAATTATACTGTGCATAGCTTCAGTACTCATTAAACTTTCCATAGCTCCTGCATTCATTAATCTGTCCATAGCTTCTGCAATCTTTAATTTGTCCATGGCTTCTGTACTCTTTATACTGTCCATAGCTTCTGCACTGATTATACTGTCCTATGCTTCAGTACTTATTATACTATTCATAGTCTCTATACTCTTTATACTCTCCATAACTTCAGTACTTATTATACTGTCCATAGCTTTTGTACTCATACTGTCCTTAGCTTCAGTACTCATCCTACTGTCCATAGCTTCTGCACTCATTATACTGTTCATAGCTTCAATAATCTTTTTACAGTGCATAGCTTCTGTTCTCATTATACTGTCCATAGTGTCAGTACTCGTACTGCCCATAGGTTCTGCTCTCATTATACTGTCCACAGCTTTAGTACTCATTAAGCAGTCTATAGCCTCTGTACTAATTAAAAGGTCTATAGCGTCTGTACTCATAATACTGTCCATAACTTCAGTATTCATACTGTCCATAGCTTCAGTACTAACATTACAGTACATAGCTTCTGTACTCAGTATAATGCCCATAGCTTCTGTACTCATAATACTGCTCATAGCTCCAGTACTCATTATACATTTCATAACCTCAGTACTCGTTCTAATGTCTACAGTTTATTTACTTATAATACTGTCCATAGCTTCAGTACTCATAATACTGTCCATTGCTACTATACTCATTACACACTCCATAGCTTCTGTACTCAAACTGTCCATAGCCTCTGGACTCATTACACTGTCCAAAGCTTCTCTACTCACTATACTATCCTTAGCCTCAGTACTCATTATACTGTCCATAGCTTCTACACTCATTTAACTGTCCATAGCTTCTGTATTTTTAATACTCTCCATAACTTCAGTAGTCATACTGTCCATAGTTTCTGCACTCACTAATTTGTCCATAGCTTCTGTACTCATTATACTGTCCATACTTTCAGAACTCATTATACTGTCCATAGCTTCTGTACTCATTATACTGTCCATAAATTCTGTACTCATTATACTGTCCATAAATTATGCGCTCATTATAATGTGTAGAGGATCAGTACTCATAACTTCCACAAATTCTGTACTTGTACTGTCCATAGCTTCTGCACTCATTAATCTGTTCATAACTTCTGCAATCTTTAATTTGTTCACAGCTTCTGTACTCTTTATACTGTCCATAGCTTCAGGACTCTTAATACTGTCCATAGCTTCAGGACTGATTACACTGTCCTTAGCTTCAGTACTTATTATACTATTCATAGTCTCTATACTCTTTTTACTCTCCATAACTTCAGTAATCATTATACTGTCCATAGCTTATGTACTCATACTGTCCTTAGCTTCCGTACTCATCCGACTGTCCATAGCTTCTGCACTCATTATACTGCCCACAGCTTCAGTAATCATTATATAGTCAATAGCTTCTGCACTCATTATACTGTTCATAGCTTCAATAATCTTTTTACAGTCCATAGCTTCTGTTCTCATTATACTGTCCATAGTGTCAGTACTCATACTGTCCATAGCTTCTGTACTCATTAAGCAATCTATAGCCTCTGTACTCCTTAAACTGTCTATACCATCCCTACTCATAATACTGTCCATAACTTCAGTATTCATACTACCCATAGCTTAAGTACTAATAATATTCTACATAGCTTCTTTACTCATAATACTGCCCGTAGCTCCAGTACTCATTATACATTTTATAACCTCAGTACTCATTATAATGTCTACAGATTCTGTACTAATAATACTGTCAATAGCTTCAGTACTCATAGTACTGTCCATTGCTACTGTACTCGTTACACTGTCCATAGTTTCTGTACTCATTATACTGTCCAAAGCTTCTCTTCTCACTATACTGTCCATAGCCTCAGTACTTGTTATACTGTCCATAGCTTTAGCACTCATACTGCCAATAGCTTCTGCACTCATTATACTGTACGTAGCTTCAGTACTCATTAAACTGTCCATAGCTTCTGCACTCATTAATCTGTCCTTAACTTCTGCACTCTTTAATCTGTCCATAGCTTCTGTACTCTTTATACTGCCCATAGTTTCAGGACTCATTCTACTGTCCATAGCTTCTGAATTCATTATACTGTCCATAGCTTCTCTACTCATTCTACTGTCCATAAATTCTGTACTGATAATACTATCCTTAGGTTCAGTACTCATTACACTATTTATAGTCTCTGTACTCTTTATACTGTCCATAACGTCAGTACTCATTTTACTGTCCATAGCTTCTGTATTCATAATGCTGTCAAAAGCATCTGCACTCATTATACTGTGCGTAGCTTCTGTACTCATAAGACTGTCCATAGCTTCAGTACTCATACTGCCCATAGCTTAAGTATTCATTATACTGTCCATAGCTTCTGCACTCATTATACACTCCATAGCTTCTCTACTCGTTATACTGTCCATAGCTTCTGCACTCATTATACACTCCATAGCTTCTCTACTCGTTATACTGTCCATAGCTTCTGCACTCATTATACTGTTCATAGCTTCAGTACTCATACTGTCCATAGCTTCTGCACTCATTATACTGTCCACAGCTTCAGTAATTATTATACAGTCCATAGCTTTTGCACTCATTGTACTGTTTATAGCTTCAATAATCCTTTTACAGTCCATAGCTTCTTTTCTCTTTATACTGTCCATAGTGTCAGTACTCATACTGTCCATAGCTTCTGCTCTCATTATATTGTTCATAGCTTCAATACTCATTAAGCAGTCTATAGCCTCTGTACTCATTAAACTGTCTATAGCCTCTGTACTCATAATACTGCCCATAACTACAGTATTCATACTGCCCATAGCTTCAGTACTATTAATACTGTACATAGCTACTGTACTCATTATACTGTCCAAAGCATCTGTACTCATAATACTGTCCATACCTCCAGTACTCATTATACATTTCTTAACCTCAGTACTCATTATGTCTACAGTTTCTGTACTAATATTACTGTCCATTGCTTCAGTACTCATAGTACTGTCCATTGCTACTGTACTCATTACACTGTCCATAGCTTCTGTACTCATTATACTGTCCATAGCTTCTCTTCTCACTATACTGTCCATAGCTTCTGCACTCACTATACTGTCCACAGCCTCAGTACTTGTTATACTGTCCATAGCTTCTGCTCATTATACTGTCCATAGCTTCAGTACTCATTAAGCAGTCTATAGCTTCTGCACTCATTATACTGTTCATAGCTTCAGTAATCCTTTTACAGTCCATAGCTTCTGCTCTCATTATATTGTCCATAGCTTCAATACTCATTAAGCAGTCTATAGCCTCTGTACTCATAATACTGCCCATAACTACAGTATTCATACTGTCCATAGCTTCAGTACTATTAATACTGTACATAGCTTCTGTACTCATTATACTGTCCCAAGCATCTGTACTCATACTACAGCCCATAGCTCTAGTACTCATTATACATTTCATAACCTCAGTACTCATTATGTCTACAGTTTCTGTACTAATATTACTGTCCATAGCTTCAGTACTCATAGTACTGTTCATTGCTACTGTACTCATTACAGTGTCCATAGCTTCTGTGCTCAAACTGTCCATAGCCTCAGTACTCATACTGTCCAAAGCTTTTCTTCTCACTATAATGTCCATAGCTTCTGCACTCACTATGCTGTCCACAGCTTTGCTTCTGCACTCACTATACTGTCCACAGCCTCAGTACTTGTTATACTCTCCATAGCTTCTGTACTCATTAAACTGTCCATATCTTCTGCACTCATAATACTGTCTGTAGCTTCAGTACTCATACTGTCCATAGCTTCTGCACTCATACTGTCCATAGCTTCTGTACTCATACTACTATTTATAGTCTCTGTACTCTTTATACTGTCCATAACTTATACTGTCCATAGCTTCTGTACTCATAATGCTGTCAAAAGCATCTGCACTCAATATACTCAATAGAAGTAGCTTCTGTACTCATAAGACTGTCCATAGCTTCAGTACTCATCCTACTGTCTACAGCTTCTGCACTCATTATACTGTCCATAGCTTCAGTAATCCTTTTACAGTCCATAGCTTCTGTTGCCATTATACTGTTCATAGCTTCAGTACTCATTAAGCTGTCTATAGCTTCTGTACTCATTAAATTGTCTAGAGCTTCTGTACTCACAATACTGTCCATACCTTCAGTACTCATACTGTCCATAGCTTCAGTAATCCTTTTACAGTCCATAGCTTCAGTATTCATTATACTGTCCATAGCTTCTGCACTCATTATGCTGTCAATAGCTTAAGTACTCAATTTACTGTCCATTGCTTCTCTACTCATTATACTTTCCATAGCTTCTGCACTCATTATACTGTCCATAGCTTCTGCACTCATTATACCGTCCATACTTTCTGTATTCATAATACTGTCCATAGCTTCAGTACTCATTATACTTTCAATAACTTCAGTACTCATTATACTATCCATAGCTTCTGCACTCATTACACAGTCCATACCTTCTGTACTCATTATACTGTCCACAGCCTCTGCACTCATTTTACTGGCCATAGCTTCTGTACTCTCTGTCCATAGCTTCAGTGCTCATTATGCTGCCTACAGCTTCAGCACTCATAATACTGTCCATAGCTTCTGTACTCATTAAACTGTCCATAGCTTCTGCACTCATAACTCTGTCCGTAGCTTCAGTACTCATACTGTCAATATCTTCTGCACTCATTATACTGTACATAGCTTCAGTACTCATTAAACTCTCCATAGCTTCTGCACTCATTAATCTGTCTATAGCTTCTGCAATCTTTAATTTGTCCATAGCTTCTGTACTCTTTATTCTGTCCATAGCTTCAGTATACCATCCATAGCTTCTGCACTGATTATACTATCCTTAGCTTCAGTACTCATTATACTATTCATAGTCTCTATACTCTCCATAACTTCAGTGCTCATTATACTGTCCATAGCTTCTGTACTCATACTGTCATTAGCTCCAGTACTCATCCTACTGTCCATAGCTTCCGCAGTCATTATGCTGTCAATAGCTTAAGTACTCATTAGACTGTCCATAGCTTCTGCACTTATTATACACTCCATAGCTTCTCTACTCGTTATACTGTCTATAGCTTCTGCACTCATTATACTGCTCATACCTTCTGTACTCATAATTCTGTCCACAGCTTCAGTACTCATACTGTCCATAGCTTCTGCACTCATTATACTGTTCACAGCTTCAGCAATTATTGTACAGTCCATAGCTTCTGCACTCATTGTACTGTTCATAGCTTCAATAATCCTTTTAGAGTCCATAGCTTCTGTTCTCATTATACTGTCCATAGTGTCAGTACTCATTATACTGTCCATAGCTTCTGCACTCATTATACTGCTCATACCTTCTGTACTCATAATACTGTCCATAGCTTCAGTACTCATAATACTGTCCATAGCTTCTGCACTCATTATATTGTCCACAGCTTCAGTAATCGTTATACAGTCCATAGCTTCTGCACTCATTATACTGTTCATAGCTTCAATAATCCTTTTACAGTCCATAACTTCTGTTCTCATTATACTGTCCATAGCTTCTGCTCTCATTATATTGTCCATAGCTTCAGTACTCATTAAGCAGTATATAGCCTCTGTACTAATTAAACTGTCTATAGCGTCTGTACTCATAATACTGTCCATAACTTCAGTAGTCATACTGTCCATAGCTTCAGTATTAATAATACTGTACATAGCTTCAGTATTCATTATACTGTCCAAAGCATCTGTACTCATAATACTGCCCATACCTCCAGTACTCATTATACATTTCAAAACCTCAGTACTCATTATGTCTACAGTTTCTGTACTAATATTAGTCCATAGCTTCAGTACTCATAGTACTGTCCATTGCTACTATACTCATTACACTATCCATAGCTTCTGTACTCACTATACTGTCCACAGCCTCAGTACTTGTTATACTGTCCATAGCTTCTGTACTCATTAAACTGTCCATAGCTTCTGCACTCATTAATCTGTCCATAGCTTCTGCAGTCATTAATCTGTCCATAGCTTCTATACTCTTTATACTGTCCATAGTTTCAGGACACATATTACTGTCCATAGCTTCTCTACTCATTCTACTGTCCATAACTTCTGTACTGATAATACTATCCTTAGGTTCAGTACTCATTACACTATTTATAGTCTCTGTACTCTTTATACTGTCCATAACTTCAGTACTCATTATACTGTCCATAGCTTCTGTACTCATAATGCTGTCAAAAGCATCCTCACTCATTATACTGTGCGTAGCTTCTGTACTCATAAGACTGTCCATAGCGTCAGTACTCATCCTACTGTCTACAGCTTCTGCACTTATCATACTGTACATAGCTTCAGTAATCATTATACTGTCTATAGCTTCTGCACTCATTATACTGTTCATAGCTTCAGTAATCTTTTTACAGTCCATAGCTTCTGTTCTCATTATACTGTGCATAGCATCAGTACTCATTATACTGTCCATAGCTTCAGTACTCATTAAGCTGTCTATAGCATCTGTACTCATTGAATTGTCTACAGCTTCTGTACTCACAATACTGTCAATACCTTCAGTGCTCAATGTCCATAGCTTCAGTATTCATTATACTGTCCATAGCCTCTGCACTCATTATGCTGTCAATAGCTTAAGTACTCATTTAACTGTCCATAGCTTCTCTACTCATTATACTGTCCATACCTTCTACACTTATTATACTGTCCATAGCTTCTGCACTCATTATACTGTCCATAGCTTCAGTACTCATACTGCCCATAGCTTAAGTATTCATTATACTGACCATAGCTTCTGCACTCATTATACACTCCATAGCTTCTCTATTCGTTATACTGTCCATAGCTTCTGCACTCATTATACACTCCATAGCTTCTCTACTCGTTATACTGTCCATAGCTTCTGCACTCATTATACTGTTCATAGCTTCAGTACTCATACTGTCCATAGCTTCTGCACTCATTATACTGTCCACAGCTTCAGTAATTATTATACAGTCCATAGCTTTTGCACTCATTGTACTGTTTATAGCTTCAATAATCCTTATACAGTCCATAGCTTCTGTTCTCTTTATACTGTCCATAGTGTCAGTACTCATACTGTCCATAGCTTCTGCTCTCATTATATTGTTCATAGCTTCAATACTCATTAAGCAGTCTATAGCCTCTGTACTCATTAAACTGTCTATAGCCTCTGTACTCATAATACTGCCCATAACTACAGTATTCATACTGCCCATAGCTTCAGTACTATTAATACTGTACATAGCTACTGTACTCATTATACTGTCCAAAGCATCTGTATTCATAATACTGTCCATACCTCCAGTACTCATTATACATTTCTCAACCTCAGTACTCATTATGTCTACAGTTTCTGTACTAATATTACTGTCCATTGCTTCAGTACTCATAGTACTGTCCATTGCTACTGTACTCATTACACTGTCCATAGCTTCTGTACTCATTATACTGTCCATAGCTTCTCTTCTCACTATACTGTCCATAGCTTCTGCACTCACTATACTGTCCACAGCCTCAGTACTTGTTATACTGTCCATAGCTTCTGCTCATTATACTGTCCATAGCTTCAGTACTCATTAAGCAGTCTATAGCTTCTGCACTCATTATACTGTTCATAGCTTCAGTAATCCTTTTACAGTCCATAACTTCTGCTCTCATTATATTGTCCATAGCTTCAATATTCATTAAGCAGTCTATAGCCTCTGTACTCATAATACTGCCCATAACTACAGTATTCATACTGTCCATAGCTTCAGTACTATTAATACTGTACATAGCTTCTGTACTCATTATATTGTCCCAAGCATCTGTACTCATAATACCGCCCATAGCTCTAGTACTCATTATACATTTCATAACCTCAGTACTCATTATGTCTACAGTTTCTGTACTAATATTACTGTCCATAGCTTCAGTACTCATAGTACTGTCCATTGCTACTGTACTCATTACAGTGTCCATAGCTTCTGTGCTCAAACTGTCCATAGCCTCAGTACTCATACTGTCCAAAGCTTCTCTTCTCACTATAATGTCCATAGCTTCTGCACTCACTATGCTGTCCACAGCTCTGCTTCTGCACTCACTATACTGTCCACAGCCTCAGCACTTGTTATACTCTCCATAGCTTCTGTACTCATTAAACTGTCCATATCTTCTGCACTCATAATACTGTCTGTAGCTTCAGTACTCATACTGTCCATAGCTTCTGCACTCATACTGTCCATAGCTTCTGTACTCATACTACTATTTATAGTCTCTGTACTCTTTATACTGTCCATAACTTCAGTACTCATTATACTGTCCATAGCTTCTGTACTCATAATGCTGTCAAAAGCATCTGCACTCAATATACTCAATAGAAGTAGCTTCTGTACTCATAAGACTGTCCATAGCTTCAGTACTCATCCTACTGTCTACAGCTTCTGCACTCATTATACTGTCCATAGCTTCAGTAATCCTTTTACAGTCCATAGCTTCTGTTGCCATTATACTGTTCATAGCTTCAGTACTCATTAAGCTGTCTATAGCTTCTGTACTCATTAAATTGTCTACAGCTTCTGTACTCACAATACTGTCCATACCTTCAGTACTCATACTGTCCATAGCTTCAGTAATCCTTTTACAGTCCATAGCTTCAGTATTCATTATACTGTTCATAGCTTCTGCACTCATTATGCTGTCAATAGCTTAAGTACTCAATTTACTGTCCATTGCTTCTCTACTCATTATACTTTCCATAGCTTCTGCACTCATTATACTGTCCATAGCTTCTGCACTCATTATACTGTCCATAGCTTCTGTATTCATAATACTGTCCATAGCTTCAGTACTCATTATACTTTCAATAACTTCAGTACTCATTATACTATCCATAGCTTCTGCACTCATTACACAGTCCATACCTTCTGCACTCATTATACTGTCCACATTCTCTGCACTCATTTTACTGGCCATAGCTTCTGTACTCTCTGTCCATAGCTTCAGTGCTCATTATGCTGCCCACAGCTTCAGCACTCATAATACTGTCCATAGCTTCTGTACTCATTAAACTGTCCATAGCTTCTGCACTCATAACTCTGTCCGTAGCTTCAGTACTCATACTGTCAATAGCTTCTGCACTCATTATACTGTACATAGCTTCAGTACTCATTAAACTCTCCATAGCTTCTGCACTCATTAATCTGTCCATAGCTTCTGCAATCTTTAATTTGTCCATAGCTTCTGTACTCTTTATTCTGTCCATAGCTTCAGTATACTATCCATAGCTTCTGCACTGATTATACTATCCTTAGCTTCAGTACTCATTATACTATTCATAGTCTCTATACTCTCCATAACTTCAGTGCTCATTATACTGTCCATAGCTTCTGTACTCATACTGTCCTTAGCTTCAGTACTCATCCTACTGTACATAGCTTCCGCAGTCATTATGCTGTCAATAGCTTAAGTACTCATTAGACTGTCCATAGCTTCTGCACTTATTATACACTCCATAGCTTCTCTACTCGTTATACTGTCTATAGCTTCTGCACTCATTATACTGCTCATACCTTCTGTACTCATAATACTGTCCATAGCTTCAGTACTCATACTGTCCATAGCTTCTGCACTCGTTATACTGTTCACAGCTTCAGCAATTATTGTACAGTCCATAGCTTCTGCACTCATTGTACTGTTCATAGCTTCAATAATCCTTTTAGAGTCCATAGCTTCTGTTCTCATTATACTGTCCATAGTGTCAGTACTCATTATACTGTCCATAACTTCTGCACTCATTATACTGCTCATACCTTCCGTACTCATAATACTGTCCATAGCTTCAGTACTCATACTGTCCATAGCTTCTGCACTCATTATATTGTCCACAGCTTCAGTAATCATTATACAGTCCATAGCTTCTGCACTCATTATACTGTTCATAGCTTCAATAATCCTTTTACAGTCCATAACTTCTGTTCTCATTATACTGTCCATAGCTTCTGCTCTCATTATATTGTCCATAGCTTCAGTACTCATTAAGCAGTATATAGCCTCTGTATTAATTAAACTGTCTATAGCGTCTGTACTCATAATACTGTCCATAACTTCAGTAGTCATACTGTCCATAGCTTCAGTATTAATAATACTGTACATAGCTTCAGTACTCATTATACTGTCCAAAACATCTGTACTCATAATACTGCCCATACCTCCAGTACTCATTATACATTTCAAAACCTCAGTACTCATTATGTCTACAGTTTCTGTACTAATATTAGTCCATAGCTTCAGTACTCATAGTACTGTCCATTGCTACTATACTCATTACACTATCCATAGCTTCTGTACTCACTGTACTGTCCACAGCCTCAGTACTTGTTATACCGTCCATAGCTTCTGTACTCATTAAACTGTCCATAGCTTCTGCACTCATTAATCTGTCCATAGCTTCTGCAGTCATTAATCTGTCCATAGCTTCTGTACTCTTAATACTGTCCATAGTTTCAGGACACATATTACTGTCCATAGCTTCTCTACTCATTCTACTGTCCATAACTTCTGTACTGATAATACTATCCTTAGGTTCAGTACTCATTACACTATTTATAGTCTCTGTACTCTTTATACTGTCCATAACTTCAGTACTCATTATACTGTCCATAGCTTCTGTACTCATAATGCTGTCAAAAGCATCCTCACTCATTATACTGTGCGTAGCTTCTGTACTCATAAGACTGTCCATAGCTTTAGTACTCATCCTACTGTCTACAGCTTCTGCACTTATTATACTGTACATAGCTTCAGTAATCATTATACTGTCTATAGCTTCTGCACTCATTATACTGTTCATAGCTTCAGTAATCTTTTTACAGTCCATAGCTTCTGTTCTCATTATACTGTGCATAGCATCAGTACTCATTATACTGTCCATAGCTTCAGTACTCATTAAGCTGTCTATAGCATCTGTACTCATTAAATTGTCTACAGCTTCTGTACTCACAATACTGTCCATACCTTCAGTGCTCAATGTCCATAGCTTCAGTATTCATTATACTGTCCATAGCCTCTGCACTCATTATGCTGTCAATAGCTTAAGTACTCATTTAACTGTCCATAGCTTCTCTACTCATTATACTGTCCATAGCTTCTGCATTTATTATACTGTCCATAGCTTCTGCACTCATTATACTGTCCATAGCTTCAGCACTCATATTGTCCATAGCTTCAGTATTCATTATACTGTCCATAGCTTCTGCACTCATTATACACTCCTTAGCTTCTGCACTCATTATACTGTCCATAGCTTCAGTACTCATTATAATGTCCATAGCTTCAGTACTCATAATACTGTCCATAGCTTCAGTATTCATTATACTGTCCATAGCTTCTGCACTCATTATACAGTCCATACCTTCTGTACTCGTTATACTGTCCATAGCCTCTACACTCATTTTACTGGCCATAGCTTCTGTACTCTCTGCCAATAGCTTCAGTGCTCATTATGCTGCCCACAGCTTCAGTACTCATTATACTGCCTGTAGCTTCTGTACTCACTATACTGTCCAGAGCTTCTGCACTCATAATTCTGTCCGTAGCTTCAGTACTCATTATAATGTCCATAGCTTCTGCACTCATTATACTGTCCATAGCTTCTGCACTCATTATACTGTCCATAGCTTCTGCACTCATTATACTGTCCATAGCGTCTGTACTCATTATACTGTGCATAGCTTCAGTACTCATTAAACTCTCCATAGCTTCTGCACTCATTAATCTGTCCATAGCTTCTGCAATCTTTAATTTGTCCATAGCTTCTGTACTCTTTATTCTGTCCATAGCTTCAATATACTGTTCATAGCTTCTGCACTAATTATACTGTCCTTAGCTTCAGTATTCATCCTACTGTCCATAGCTTCCGCACTCATTATACTGTCCACAGCTTCAGTAATAGTTATACAGTTCATAGCTTCTGTACTCATACTGTTCCTAGCTTCAATAATTCTTTTACAGTCCATAGCTTCTATTCTCATTATACTGTCCATAGTGTTAGTACTCATAATACTGTCCATAACTTCAGTACTAATATTACAGTACATAGTTTCTGTACTCAATATACTGCCCATAACTTCTGTACTCATAATACTGCTCATAGCTCCAGTACTCATTATACATTTCATAACCTCAGTACTCATTCTAATGTCTACAGTTTATTTACTTATAATACTGTCCATAGCTTCAGTACTCCTAATACTGTCCATTGTTACTGTACCCATTGCACAGTCCATAGCTTCTGTACTCAAACTGTCCATAGCATCAGAACTCATTATACAGTCCAAAGCTTCTCTATTCACTATACTGTCCATAGCCTCAGTACTCGTTACACTGTCCTTAGCTTCTGTACTCATTAAACTGTCCATAGCTTCTGCATTCATAATACTGTCCATAGCTTCAGTAGTCATACTGTTCATAGTTTCTGCACTCACTAATCTGTCCATAGCTTCTGTACTCATTATACTGTCCATAGTTTCAAAACTCATTATACGGTCCATAGCTTCTGCACTCATTATGCTGTCCATAGCTTCTGTATTCATTATACTGTCCATAGCTTCTGTACTCTTTACACTGTCCATAAATTCTGTACTCATACTGTCCGTAGTTTCTGCACTCATTATACTGTCTAGAGGATCAGTACTCATTATAATTTCCACAGATTCTGTACTTATACTGTCCATAGCTTCTGCAATCTTTAATTTGTCCATAGTTTCTGTACTCTTTATACTGTCCATAGCTTCTGCACTGATTATACTGTCCTAAGCTTCAGTACTTATTATACTATTCATAGTCTGTATACTCTTTATACTCTCTATAACTTCAGTAATCATTATACTATACTTAGCTTCAGTACTCATCCTACTGTCCATAGCTTCTGCACTCATTATACCGTCCACAGCTTCAGTAATCATTATACAGTCCATAGCTTCTGCACTCATTATACTATTCATAGCTTCAATAATCCTTTTACAGTCCATAGCGTCTGTTCTCATTATACTGTCCATAGTGTCAGTACTCATACTGTCCATAGCTTCTGCTCTCATTATATTGTCCATAGCTTCAGTACACATTAAGCAGTCTATAACCTCTGTACTCATTAAACTGTCTATAGCATCTGTACTCATAATACTGTCCATAACTTTATTATTCATACTTCCCATACCTTCAGTACTAATAATACTGTACATAGCTTCTGTACTCATTATACTGTCTATAGCATCTGCACTCATAATACTGTCCATAACTTTATTATTCATACTGCCCATAGCTTCAGTACTCATAATACTGTACATAGCTTCTGTACTCATTATACTGCCCATAGCTTCTACACTCATTATACTGTCCATAGCATCAGTACTCATTAAACTGTCCATAGCTTCTGCACTCATTAATCTGTTCATAGCTTCTGCACTCATTAATCTGCTTTCTATAGCTTCTGCGCTCATTATACTGTCCACAGCTTCTGCACTCATAGGTTCATAGGTAGGTACTAGGCTATTGGCCCTAGGGCCCATACAAGTCTAGCCAAAAAATGTACCCTGGCTTTCGCCACCCAAGAAAGTTATTTTCCTGTGCCCCTGTTGAGTAGAGCCACAGAAGTGATCCCCGGGGTGAATTTCCCATTTCCCATCCAATCATCAAGATTTTTCTTGAAGAGTGCTAATGACGAACTCTGTTTGACATATATAGGTAGTCTGTTCCAGAGTATAGGAAGTCTCTGGGACAGGAATCTATCCCTCCAGCATGTTCTGTTTATTGTGGTGACAAGATGTAGGTCCCTAGAGCGTGTAGCTTGGAGGAATTGGGATTTCTTTAAGTGGAGCATGTCCATCAGCTCTGGGTTTGACATAGCTTTGTATGTTCGGCAGAGATCACCCCTGAGTAGGCGATTTGCGATGGAGCAAAGCTGTCGTTTTTTGAGATGGTCTGCATAGGGCATCTGTTTGAGGCCAGTAATCCTCTTTGTGAGGTATTTCTGTGGTCTTTCCAGTTGTTGTAGATGTCTTGTGAGGTACATACCAAAAGGGGCATTGTACTCTATAATGGGTCTAATGAGTGATGAGTAGAGGGGAACAATGACCTCTTTTTTTCTGGATGAGAATCCTTTTATGATGAGATGAGCCACGTAGAAGGATTTCCTGACCACTGTGGTGATGTGATTATCAAAGGAGAGACTACTGTCCACCTGTGCCCTAAGGTCTCTTCTCACATTTTCGGGACTAAGTAGACTACCAGCTATGTGGTAGTTCATGGGTACAGAGTTTTTACCAAAGGGGATGACAATACACTTTTTGGCACTGAGCTTCAGGCCATGGCTTTGACACCAGGTATCTGTATCAGTGAGGCCCTTTTGTAGTTTGTCCACATCGTTGGGAGTTTCGATTATGGCTCCTAGTTTGCAGTCATCTGCAAACGTTATTAGTCAAAGACCTTCTGTGTTGGCCTGCACTTCAGAGAAGTAGATACCAAACAGGAGAGGACCCAGGACTGAATCCTGTGGTACTTCACTAGTCACTGGTCTAATATTGGATTTGGAATCTGCTACTTTCACAGTGTGGGTTCTGTCCATGAGCCAGTTGGCAACCCATCTTGTGACATAGAGATTTATACCTAGTTTAGTGAGCTTATCTATAATTCCAGAGTGTCATACTGCCATACTGTCCATAGCTTCTGTACTCATAATACTGTCCATAACTTCTGCACTCATTTTACTGTCAATAGCTTCTGTACTCATACTGTCCATAGCCTCAGTACTCATTAAGCAGTCCACAGCTTCAGTACTCATTATACTGTCCACAGCTTCTGTACTCATATTACTGTCCATATCTTCTGCACTCACTATACTGTCCATAGCCTCAGTAGTCGTTATACTGTCCATAGCTTCTGTACACATTAAACTGTCCATAGCTTCTGCACTCATTATACTGTCCATAGATTCATTACTCATTAATTCATTACTCATTAAGCTGCCCATAGCTTCTGCACTCATTTTACTGTCCACAGCTTCTGTACTCGTTATAGTGTCTATAGCTTCTGCACTACTACTTCAGTACTCGATAAAGTGTTCATAGCTTCAGTACACATTATACTACCCACAGCTTCTGTACACATAATACTTTCCATAGCTTTTTCACTGTCCACAGCTTCTGTAGTCGTAAGAATGTCTATAGCTTCTGCACTCCTAGTGTCCATAGCTTCAGTACTCAATAAAGGGTTCATAGCTTCAGTACTGATTATACTGTCCATAGCTTCTGCACTCACTGTACTGTTCATAACTTTAGTACTAATTATGCTGTCCATAGCCTCTGTACTCATTAAACTGTCCATAGCTTTTGTGCTTATTGTACTGTACATAGCTTCATTACTCATTAAACTGTGCATAGCTTCTGCACTCATTATACTGTCCACAGCTTCTGTACTCTTTATAGTGTCTGTAGCTTCTGTAGTCCTACTGTCCATAGCCTGAGTACTCAAAGTGTTCATAGCTTCAGTACTCATTATACTGTCCACAGCTTCTGCACTCATATTACTGTCCATAGCTTCTGTACTAATTATACTGTCCATAGCCTCAGTACTCGTTATACTGTCCATAGCTTCTGTACTCATTAAACTGCCCATAGCTTCTGCACTCATTATACTGTCCACAGCTTCTCCACTTGTTATAGTGTCTATAGCTTCTGCATTCCTACTGTCCATAGCTTCAGTACTCAAAGTATTTATAGCTTTAGTATTCATTAAACTGCCCACAGGTTTGGTACTCATAATATTGTCCATAGCTTCTGCATTCATTATACTTTACATAGTTTCTGTACTCATTAAGCTGTCCATAGCGTCTGCACTTTTTATACTGCCGATAGTTTCTGCACGCATTATTCTGTCCATAGTTTCTTTACTCGTAATACTGTCCAAAACTTCTGTATTCATACTGTCCATAGCTTTTGCACTCATTATACTGTCCAGAAGTTCAGTACTCATTATACTGTCCACAGATTCTGTAGTCTTACTGTGCATAGCTTCAGTACTTATTAAACTGTCCATAGCTTCTATACTCATAATGCTGTCCTTAGCTTCACTACTCGTACAGTTCATAGCTTCTGTACTCATAATGTCCATGGCCTTCAGTACTCATTGTAATGTCCATAGCTTTTGCACTTATTATACTGTCCACAACTTCAGCAATCATTATACAGTCCATGGCTTCTGTCTTGTTATGCTGTCCATAGCTTCAGCACTCATTATACTGTCCATAGCTTCTGCACTCATTATACTGTCCATAGCTTCAGTACTCATTTTGCTGGACATAGCTTCTGTGTTTATAATACTGCCCATAGCTTCAGTACTCATTGTACTGTCCATAGCTTCTGCCCTCATACTAGCCATAGTTTCAGTACTCATTATACTGTCTATAGCTTCAGTACTCGTAATACTGTATATAGCTTCTGAACTCATTATACTGTCCATAGCTTCAGTATTCATCATACTGTACATAGCTTCTGTTTCATAATACTGTCCATAGCTTTAGTACTCATTATAGAGTCCATAGCTTCTGCACTCATTGTACTCTCCATAGCTTCAGCACCCATTAAAATGTCCATAGCTTCTGCACTCATTCTACTGCCCATAACTTCAATGCTCACTATGTTCTCCATAGCTTTTGTAGTAATATTGACATTCAATTATAAAAGAGAAAATAAACCATTACAATATTCTGCTTTCATTTTTGCACATTCTACACATGATTTTTATTAATTATTCAGCTTAACATTACATAGATTGCTCATGCCCTGCCTTCCCTGAAATATCTCTCCTCATGAGCATTATTCTGTATGTAGCATTTCTGCAGATCCCATTTACTTCTCTATAGCTTACTCCTTCCTTTTTTAAAAGATCCTCCTTCTAGTTCTTTTATCTGCTTTACAACATTTCACAATCCTGTTATATCTGGTTTGGTTTTTGATTTCTATTTCCTAGTAATGGCTTTTTGACAGAAAACAGCATTAAACATTGTAGGAAAAATGGTTATCATATGTTGATGTGAGCATAAAATTTCAGTCCTAACCTGTCTAGCACTGCATGATATGAATCCTGCCTTCATCAAGGAATTGCTACAACCCATCCACAATCTAGATCTTTTCACACTACTGAAAAGTGGTAATTTGAATGTCATACTTCCAGTTGGAATATTCAGAGCATAATCTCTGCTTCTTTGTAGCATAACTTTGGAATTCTCTTTCATTTCAGCTTTAACATATTCAAGCTGTTGAGCGCTTCAAGGAATCCCTTCAAACTTACTTTATCAGAAATTGCTTAAGTTTTATCAATTTTAATATTCTACTTAATTGACATATACATTATAGTTTATTCCTTTCTTATTTTGAAATTTTATTGTAATACTAAACAATTTCAGCTCCACATAATATTTAGGCATTTCTTCTTCCCTTGTTACAACATTATCATTCTTTCTTTTGTTTCAAACTTACTTTTAGCACAACCATTAAATACTTTTTTGCAACAACCCTAGGGTTTGGTTTGATAATAAATTACATTTGATTTGACAGTATTAGAAAGACTGTAAAGACCTTCCTTTTTATAGTGACTTATTGGTGCTTCTGTGAGCATTTCACTTAATCACGTATTCATTTTATGTTTCCAACTCAAAATATCTATTTATATTTAGTCTTTGTACTTATGAATCATTATTATTATTATTGGTTTATGGTCTATTGTATAGTACATAGGAGATGTTTCTCAAAAATGATTGATTAATAAAATGTGCTATTGGAGAGATAATGGAAACAAGGTTTAAAAAGAACGTCAAGGTACAAGAAAATGAAAATAAATATGGAACTCTTAGTAAACGACCATAGTCATTAGGGAAAATGAAGATGATGCAAGGACAGGAAGAGCAAATAAGATATGAAGGCTGGAAAACAAACAAAAAATGCATCGATACTGAAAATGAGAAGTCCACAAAAGGTTAGTGGCATACATTAACACTAGTAACGTGATGAAATGGCAGAACGTGGGGAGACAAAATAGGAATCAAGCCTAGAAAGAAAGAAAGAAAGAAGGAAAAAGATGATGTAGAAATTCTGAAAGAGTATTTGGTATCAATGGAATGGGCACTTTGGATCCTGCAGGATTAGACACCATGGAGTCTGAATACTGATGAATAAGTTGTATTATTTCATGCTAAACAGCCATGTAGCAGGAAATGGCTGCTATTAGATCAGGAAAGAAGATCATTAAAAGTTTGTCTGTGAGAACAAAAAAAATGCACTGGTGCTCTAGCAGCCAGGTAAAGGTGGCAATCAAGTTAGGTCATCAGGCTGAGAGGTACAGTTGAGATTTTACAGTGTGAACAAGAATATTTATAACACAAATGATATGGGGAACCGTTCAGACCACTGGTTTGAAGGAGGTGCATGATGGAGTGGAACCTGTAGAGTATATCATGGAGTGGATTTACTGACAAAGACTGTTTCAAGGTTGCATTTTCAAATATGTAGAGCCCACAGGATGAGAAAAGCAGCTTTACAGAGTGAGAAATCATGGCACCTATTCATGAAACAATTTGGTGTCTGTGAACTGTGCAACATGCAGTAGTCTAGTTAGGTCTGATGCCAGCTGGAGTTAAATTGTGGATGAAGAAAGATTCATCAAGCTTGGTGCATTAGAAGCAGATGCAACTCAACCCAGCTATGCTGATAAGTGCACGGAAGGAGCATTTTTTCCACAGTCTATAGATCAGCGACAGTAACTAGAAGCTTGGTGGACTTTAGAAAAGAACAAAAAAGTGACAGCAGATGGATACAGTGCAGCATGATGTGCCAGCTAAGCAGCTAACAAATGCTACATAATTCATGAGGTACATAAACAGGAGGAGAGACCCAAGATGCAACAACATTATGGAAAGCTGGGAATCTGGAAGACTTAGGAGAGTGTGAGGAATGTTGACAGTGAAGGAGCTATTTAGCAAGAAAAATGATTTGGTGCTGATGTGGTACAAGGAGAAACATGCTAAGGACTATTACAGAGGTATGACTAAATGGCTACAGAAGGGTCTGGAGTGTCAACAGAGGACACAAGGAGCTGACATTCAAATAAGTGAATAAGTAAGGATGGTCACTGAGAAGAAGTTGTACTTGTGCTTTGACCATATTTCTTTTTTATATGTAACTGTAAACATTGTCTAATTCTGATATGATCATTGTGAGGGCTGGAGGATTCATAATAAAGTGTTCTTCTTTTTGCAAGAATAAATAAGCATAAACCACATCAGCCAGTGGACTGTATGTGTAGGGTGACTGCTGTGGCTGAGATGTCATTGGTGACTACATTGATGTGAAAATGTAACAGAGAAAAAGCATATTGACTCAATAAGGTTGGTCGAAGGCACCACTGTGTTCAGCATTGTTTTATTCCTGTTATATAATCTATTAGAGTTTAAGGATGTTTCCAGTTGAATATTTGAATTTTCTATCTTATTAGACTGAAGGGATTCTTTAATTGCTGGCCAGCATTATATTTTATAGGGAAGGTACTATTTAGTAATGCTTCCTAAAGGAAGCATAGCCTTCTGTTGAACATTCACATTTTCAGTATAACAATAATAGACTTATCTGTTGAAAACCATAAACACTGATCCAAAAAGGATCAAAAACACAAAAAGAACACAATGTTTTTTGCAAGGAACAAGCCCCATATGCATCCCTCCCCCCCGCTAATTATACATACCAACTCCTAGACTGCACTACAATGGGGAAAGAGCATAACCCAATCCCCGTTGTACTACAATCTCACAGCGAAAAAGCCAGTACATTTTTATCAGTGGATTTTCAGTCAACTGCACTGGTTCTTTCACATGTCAACAAAAGGTTCTGCTCCACTTGCTCATATAACGGGTGATAGCTGAACTGTATACATTTTCATTTGTATACTTACTGTGTGTAGGGGCTAATTAATTACAGTCATATATATTACATTTTTGGGTGTATGCAGCAAATGGACATCTGATAATAAATGCTCACAAACTACCCTTGAGTACCTTGTTCCCCACTGGCCCTTTTTTTCAATTATAAAGGAATTCCCAATACTATTCAAGCATGTCCAAAGGTCAGTTGTCAATCTCCTCTCCGGTCCAGCTGGTGAATCTGGGAATCTTGAGGCAATGTTACAACTGCCTCATGTACACAGACAACCCTCTCCTCCTCCCAGCAAATTCCAACACATGTGAGAGATGCAACCATATAGCCAAACTGGAGACTAAGCTCTCTCAATTCAGTACTGGTGTAACCAGTCAGGAGGAGAAGGAAACCACAATCACTACAATTCCAGTCTCACATAGACCTACCATGACAGCAAACCAAACACATAAACACACAAAAACATACTCGGAGGCTCTAAATAAAAATGTGCTTAAGCAGCAGAGACCTCCAAAGCAGACACCCAAGCAACCGCTATCCCAAAACAAAACACGTGCAACACAAAGCTCACAAAGCCAGTGTGCAAATCAATCACAGCCCTTAAGGCTAAACAACACACCTGACACACTTGTAATAGGCGACTCTATCGTCAGGCACACTGATGTCCTGCTCACCAGGCTGAACAAGGAGAAGGTCACGGTGAGCTGCCTGTCGGGCGCTAGGATCCGCCACATAACACAAGCACTCAGGTCACTCCAAGGCAAGTACAAATATGACTCAGTCATTGTCCATGCTGGTGTGAATGACCTGAGACGTACCTCCCTGGACTACATGAAAAGAGACATAGAGGAGCTCTCTGAGCATGTAGCCCAGGCAGGTATGACCCTGACCTTGAGTAGCATCTTACCCTCACCAAGAATGATGCCACAATATAAAGACAAGATGATCAATTTCAACAATTGGCTTAAGTATTGGTGTCATTCAAAGGGGATCCAATGCCTGTCAGCCTGGGATGACATGCTCGACAAGCCATGATGCTTTGCTAGGGACGGCTTGCACCTGTCACCCCTGGGCTTTCAGATATTGGCAAAGGCTCTTGCTACCCCATAGTGCCTTTTTTAGGCAAGGCTCAAAAGACAAACCCACCTCCATAGGTATCACAAGGGATAAGAAACTAAGAGTAATGCTACTCAATGCCAGAAGTCTAAACCTCAAGATGCACTTTTCGAAACTCTCCTTAGCATGGAGAACATCGATATCTGTGCAGTAACAGAAACCTGGTTCAAGGCTCCCAAAGCACCTCAGCACTACCAGGTTATACCTCATACCATGCTTTTCGTCCCCAAAACTTGGACCGAATCACAAAAGGAGGGGGAGTATCAATATTCGTCAAAGATACCCACACCTCCAGGTTGGTGGCACAGCACGAAGCATCAGAGACTATCCATGTGCAACTAACAGTGGGTAAAACTGCCTTCCAGTTTATAGCCTGCTACAGACCACCCTCCCAAACCCAGGAATCCCACTCGGCCTTCCTGAGAACACTGGAAAATATGAAGGTCTCTCCAAACACCATTATATTGGGTGACTTCAACTACCCAAACATAGACTGGGAGCATTACTCTAGCTCCAACACCCTAGCCCAAAGGTTCCTAGAATTTATAAACTCAAATGCTATGGAACAACTTGTTACCACTCCCACAAGAGGGGAAAACATACTGGACCTGATCATCACCAACATGGGGACTCTATGCTCCAGACCAGAAGTGTATCCCTCACTGGTAAGATCAGACCATAAACTAATCTCACTGGATATTCACATCCCGACCCCACCCCCTGCCCAGAAAACCACAGTGAAAAACTTCTCTAAAGCAAATTTCACACTCCTCAGAATCGAGGTGGAATCCTTCAAAGCCCCCGGGCCTGTGGAAAATATGGCCCAGACCGCAGAATCCTTTATAAACACATTCTATGAACACCTTCAGGAATGCATGGATCATGCAATCCCAAATAAAACCAAGATCCAATCCTCCAAAGACAGACGTCCTGTCTGGTGGACCCCAGCCATAAACAAACTATACAATAGAAGGAGGAAGGTACTACATGATAGAGCAAAATCCCAAAAAGGGAAGGCAGCTCTGATCAGTATTAGCAAAAAACTACGGGCACTCATAAAATCGTCTAAGGCCAGCGTTAAGAGAAAAATTGCACAGGACACTAAGGATAATCACAAGGCTTTCTTTAGTTATGTTAGGAACCTGGGTGGGAATTCCCAGATATGCTCAGAATTAGTCCAAAATGAGAAAAAATACACTGAACCCACAGACATTGCCAACATCCTAGCTGACAGGTTCAGCGCAAACTTCTCCCCCCCTCCCCACCAAAAGGGCAAATATATATCCCAGCAGAGTGCTGCCCCCCCTGACATCTCAGATGCTCAGGTAAGAGCCGCCCTCTCTAAAGCAAAAAACACAGCATCAATGGGACTAGACGGTGTCCTGGGCTGCTCCAAGAAGAGCTAAACCCAAACATAAAACTAATGTTCAATCTCAGCCTTACTACAGGATATGTACCCAAAGAGTGGCGTACAGCAACAGTGGTCCCTCTCCACAAAGGTGGTGCCTCAACGGATCCTGGAAACTATCGCCCCATAAGCCTGACTAGCTTGGTCTGCAAAGCTATGGAAAGGATCATCATGGACCTCATAAATAAAGATATTGGGGACTTACAGACACTGGATCCTACCCAGTTCAGCTTTGTTAAGGGCAGATCCTGCCTCTTAAACGTGGTCGATTTCTTTGAAACAGTCACCAAGGCCATTGACGAGGGAAATGTGGTCCACACAGCCTACCTGGACCTCGCAAAAGCCTTCGATACAATACCCCACTCGGGCATTATAGATAAGCTCACCAGCTTAAATATAAACCCCTATGTCACTAGATGGGTTGCAAACTGGCTCAAGGACAGAACCCACATGGTTAGAATTGCTGGAGCCATGTCAGACTCCAAACCAGTTACAAGTGGCATCCCACAAGGCTCAGTCCTGGGACCTCTCTTGTTCGGTATATATTTCTCGGAGGTACAGGCCAACACAGAAGGACTGTGGCTGACCAAGTTCGCAGATGACTGCAAACTGGGCACCATAATCAACTCTCCAGCCGACACAAGCATCCTCCAAAAGGGCCTCATAGAAACAAACAACTGGTGCCAGAGCCATGGCCTCAAGCTAAATGCCAAAAAGTGTATAGTCATCCCCTTTGGCAAAAACAAAGTGCCCACAAATTACCACATAGGTGGTAATCCATTAAGTACAGAAGAAGTAATTAGGGACCTGGGGACCCAAGTTGATAGCAATCTCTCATTTGACAACCACGTGGCCAAAGTGGTTAGAAGAATATTTTATATAGCCCACCTAATCATGAAGGGATTCACATCTAGATCAGGGAAGGTCATCGTGCCTCTTTACTCATCCCTCATCAGGCCCATAATTGAGTACAATGCCCCTTTTGGGATGTACCTTACCAGACACCTGCAGCAACTGGAAAGACCCCAGAAGTACCTCACCAAAAGGATCAAAGGGCTCAAACAGATGCCATATGCTGCCCGGTTAAAGAAACTCCAGCTCTACTCAGTGGCATACCGCCTGCTCAAAGGCGATCTGTGCCTGACGTATAAAGCCATGTCCAACCCGGAATTAATGGACATGCTGCACCTCAGAAAATCCAAATCCCATTGAGCTACGCGCTCGAGAGACTTGAACCTCAGCACTGAAATAAATAGGACATGCTGAAGGGACAGATTCATAACCCAGAGGCTCCCTTCACTCTGGAATAAAATCCCAGTCCAGGTTAGGCAGAGTCCCTCGTTGACTCTCTTCATGAGGAATCTTGATGAGTGGATGGGAGATGGTAGGTTTACCCCGGGTATCACTTCTGTGTCACTGTTAGACAGAGGCACAGTATACTAACCACGAAAAAGGGCATAGCAAAATTAATTTAAAATGGGTGGCGAAAGCCAAACATACTCTTGCTAGGCTTATAAATGCCCTAGGGCAGATAGCCTAGTATGAACCTATGGTAGTTTTTTTTTTTTTTTTTTTTTTGTGGGGTTTAGTTTGGAGGTAGACTATGCATTTTGGTACTACAGTTTTTTTTCCATTTACTTAATCATTCTTTCTTTCTCTCTTGGACCTGTTCAAGGTGCTGGTTTTGTAATACAGTGCTTACCTATTGTCTTTTTTAAGACTTTGCAAGATGGCAGTTATTTACATCAATAGTTTGGCTATTTATTTCACAAACAGGAGCTGGAGGGATGTTGAAACTTTCAGAATTGTGTAGTCTTGATGTATCATTAAAGTGGTTAAAATGATTTTAAAAAGGTAGATGGAGTCAATCAGCCTATAAAAGTCCAAGGGGATGTGCTTTAAGTTATGTCTGTGGTGTAACAGGGGCTAATTTACGAGATGGTGTTTACTATACAGATCTTTTAGCAGGGTACAAGTGATTTATCAGTTTATATTGCTCATTGATTCAGCTTGTGAACTAACAATAACAGAGGTCTGAAATGAGGTAGGTTGATTAGTAGTTTTGAGACAGCTGACATTTCAAGTGCTTAGAAGGTATACAATGGGTCTATATTAGAACCACGAAAAGACAAAACCGCGAACGTTCATATGAGTGAAAACGGACAACATCAAAGTCCTTATTGTGGGGGGCTGCATCCCCCACACCCCCCTGTTAACTATATATTCCAACTCCGAGATCGCACCACAGTGAGGAAAGGGCAAATATACCAATCCCCACTGTACTGTGATCCCAAAACACCCCCTTCGATGTCTGCCGTTTTCGCTCATATGAGCATTTGCGGTTTAGTCCATTCGAGATTCTAACATAGACCCGGTATACAATTATAGTAATGGTACAGAGGTGAGGAAACGTAGATTAGACCTATTCTGAATAGGGCTGCTCATAATGGCTTGAGTTAGTAGACCTGAAAAATGGCTTATAGCAGGCAGCAAGAGAGCTCCTTGTGGTGGTTGATGAAAGCTGTGGATAATTTGGCTGAGGACTAACGTAAGAATGATGAAAGTGTGTGACAGTGTAAAGTGAGGAACACCTAGAAAACATTTTCTGTGGGGTTGACCTATAGAAACTGAGAACACACTGTGTCAACAAAGGGAGCTTAGGTGGATCTTTGCACATGTTATGAATGTCACTGCAGGAGACAACAAATGGGATACTTGAAGCAGGGGGATTTTAGTAAGGTATCCAATCCAGAATGGACTGTGTAGAGTGATAGAATTTCAGAGAAAGAGGAAAGAAATGCAGACATGAGACAGGCATGGATTTGTCATAAGAAGTGGAAATAGAGGGTGTAATACATGTTTTTGAGAGATGAAAGTAAATTTGATCACACTGGACACACTGTTGGCAGATATGGTGAAGGCAAGACAAGTTGGTCGGTAGGATATGTTGAAATGGAGCATTTCTGATTACATGGTGATAGTAATTACATGGCAGGTGGAAGGGTTACTGAACGGAGGATGGAGGTGGAATGCATGGAAATGGGGAAGGGCTACTTGATTAATGGGAGGATGGTGCAATCAATTACAGAAAATCAGGGAGGGAAAAAGGTCAGGAACATTAGAATGAGATAGTATTAAGGTGGCATGGAGTAGGAGGATAACAATAAATATGGCAACTGGAAATCAAAAAATGAAAGTACTGGGTTAGGGAAGAGGAGGGTTACAGTGAATCCAGTGAGGTTGGGATGGAGGAGGCAGTGCATGGACACAGACTGTCCAAGAAATAAAAACATATCTTAAGCAGGTACTGGAATCACACAGAGGTAGTACTAGGGGTGGGATATGTGATAGGTGAAGGAAGGAAAGAAAATGAATAAAGGAGCTAAGGAGAGACGAAAATGAATAAAGGAGCAAAGGAGAGACGAAAATGAATAAAGGAGCTAAGGAGAGACTAGTAGATAAGAGTGATAAAGGGCAAATATGAGAATTAGGGAGGGGCTGCAGGAGTTATACAACATACTGTACAAGGAGGATCATTTGGTGGGAGGGTGTTTGAGAAATGGGAGAGGCTGTTACTACTGCAGGAGAATGTGGCTAAGTTATACGTTAGGTCTGAGGAAGGTAAAAGTATTAAGTCATCAGTGTCAGTGGTGCAACAGGTTACATATTCACCTTTGTTGCAGAAGGACATGTGTTCTTTTACCACTCCTGAGGGTGTCAGTCTTCAGATGAGATGTTAAACTGAGGTCCAATCTGCTTCAGATGGTGGTAGTTCAGGTAGATGTAAAAGATCCCATGGCAACTATCAAAAAGATTAGGGAAAGTTCCCACTATGCCCTTGCCAAATTTCTTCTAGTAGTATAAATTCTACCTTGGGTCTCCATTGAAAAGAGGCTACGAGCCTAGTGAAATGGAAAAATTAAAGTGAATGGGTTTCCTGTTAGTTTTTATAAGCCATTAGGTCTAGAAATAGTAGTGAAGGTCCAAAGTCCATTAATACAACCATAGTGGTGTTGCCAATAGGTAAGGATGAGGAGGAAGATGCAGTAAGCATTACACTGACCTTGTTCTATGGAGCAGGTACCAAACTGTTTGCAATGGTGTTGACTGCTAAAAGGAGAAGGTGTACTACCTGGGATGGCAGCAGATGCTCAAGTGGGCATTGTAAAGAGACCACTGAAGTTACTTCTTCATTACATAGTATGGTTCAGCAAAGAATGTCACGGCAAGGCTTGTGTAATGCTGATGATATTCTAAAGGTTTTTGCTAAAAATGCCTTGGGTAATGTGCTAATAAGGGCACTGAATCCCATAGTACAATAAGAATGGTTTCTGCAGCGGATGCTGGATTTTTACAAAAACCCTTAAGGCAGACTTACTGTGGAACAGTCCACATCAGACAAGTAAAGCTCGTTAGAGAGATACAGCATGATTCCTGCTTCTACTCACATTATTTCTAACTGTGATAAATAATTCATAAGTATTTGGAAAAGAGGTTGAGGTGGTAGGAGTAGAGCAGTCTGAGTTTGTTCTCTTATGTTTTTTGCAGTAGTGTTAGATGACATAAGAGAAATGCTCTTAGGTTTCCCTTCCCCTGCAGGAGAGTGTCAATATTTGTCAGAAACCTAATTATCTCTAGACAGTGTCCTCATGGCCCACAAACAGAACTTTACAGACATCAGGTTATCCTAAACAAGACAAATTATTAATTCACACCGTTTTTTTTTTTTTAATTTCTCCAACTCTTTTGGGTTTCTAATACCATGACAAAAATGGACCTCATTCCTAAGTCAAAGTATGATATAACTTCATGAAATTAGTATTGTTTCAATCTTTGATGTCAGCCAAAAGTGCTGTTCACAGCACCCTCAATGTGTCCAGTAATGACTCCTGCAATTCGTAAGGGGTTCCATGTACTGCTAACATATCTAAATATGATTGTAGATTCTTTTTTATAAGACCCATTGCTCCTACTACTACTGGAACTGTCTGGGTATCTTTCTTCCACATTGCTATCATTTCTGCCTGTAGACACTGGGTATGGCAATTTCAATGATCAATGCTACTTTTGTTTTCTTTTCATGGACCACTATATCCGGTTTTCTAGCATCTATCTTTTGAACTGTTGGTAATGGATGATCCCATGTCATGTAAACTTCATCATTTTCTATGATGCTGTGTGGATCGTGTTTCCAGTGTTTTTCAGCCATTTCAATACCATAATGTTTGCACAATCCCCAGTGCAACAGTCTTGCCACATTATTATGCCTTTCAGTATACAGTTCTGCTGACATTAGTCACAACCAGCAATGAAGTGTGCAACTGTTTCCAGTTCAGCTTTACAAAACCTACATTTGTCTGTTTCTCCCACATGTTCAATGGACTTTGTAAATCAGCATGTACAGGTCTATATTATATAGTCGAAGTTTCAAAACTTCGAACTTTACATGAGCAAACTCATATGAGCGAAGTTCAAAACATTGACTATATAATAAAATTAAAAAAAAAAAAAAAAAAAAAACTTACCTTACTGCTCTGAGCAGAGGGCAAGCCCCCCTGCACTCCCCTACTTAAATATACCAACTCCGAGAATGTGCTTCAGTGCAGAAAGGGAAAATTTCCCATTCTGCACGTGAAAAGCCATTGACTTTCACCTTCGACCTTTCTGATGTTTGATCATATGATGTCGACCATGTATGATTCGAACATCGGAACAGTCGCTCATCTAATATAGACCCGCGTGTACATACCCCACTATCTTGGGCCACCAATATTAACCTTTCATGTCTTGGTTTGAATTTGCCTCTCCTTAACCATTCCTGTATTCGTTCCTGATCAATACGAGGTTCTTTCAGACGTTTTCTATACTTGCAACTATATTTATGCATTTTCCATATTTCTTGCTTTCTCATCTGGTCCTTCACCTTATATTCTTTTTGTTTTTTTTTTTGCACATTCAGTTGCTGCCTAATTTTTATCTACTTCTGGTTTGATTTACATTCCTGCTTGACATTGATATGCTTCTACTAGATTAATCAGAAAAGTCATCTCAGATTTATTCTCCTCATGTTTCAAAATTTCACTACATTTGGGTCTTGTGAGGACAGCAGATATGTGTGGAATCCCACAATTGTGGATCTATTTCATGGAGGCCCATCCATCCTTCGGAACGGGGAATATATAATCTTGGCATGCACTGATTTTTATAAATCATTTGGTGAACATGAAGTATCCTTTTTGTTTTTCTATCTAATCTATGCAACACATTTTGGGGCCAGTCAGTCACTCCAAAACTGTCAGTTAGGACAGGAAGACCAAATTGGTTTATACCTTGGATTTTGTTCCTAGATGGCAACACTGTTTTCAGGAATAATTTAAGTTTACTAAAGTATTCTTTACTATGTTTTATTCACATTTGTTCATGTTTTATTGTCGATCCTTCCCAAATATTTATACACTCCCTCTTGCACAAGTTCTTTTATATCATATTCTTGTCCCAAACTGATGTTTTTCTAGTACTGCAGTTTTGCCGATTTAAAGGTTGTTTTTGCAGGTTTATCAAGACCAAATGACATTCTTATATCATCTGAAAACGTTTTGACAACTTGCATTTGTACTTTCAATTCCTCATCTAATGAGCTATGCAGTTTTAAATCATTGACAAAGAGAAGATGAGAAGTCTTTACACTTTTTTGTTTTCTAGGAGCCAAATTATAGCCATGGCCTAAGCTGTAAAGTAAACAGCTTAATGGATTAAGGGCAAGACAGAATAGCAGCAGTGATAGGGAGTCACTTTGAATATCCCCTTTTGAACTGTTACCCCTGGAATAACAATTTGTCCTTTATCATGGCTTAATTGCAAAGTGGTCTGCCACTGTTTCATGGTTACTGTAATGTAGTCGATCAGTGTAGGGTGTATCTTATACATTTTTAAGCACTCGTTTATCCATGAATGTGGAATACTATCAAATGCTTTTTTTAGTCAATCCATGCCATACTTAAATTCTTCCTCTTTTTACAGTTCTCCACTATGATTTTATTTAACAACAAATGATCCTTTGTTCCATTTGATTTTCTTTTATTGCCTTTTTGTTCTACTGCCATAATTGAGTTTTCTTTTAAATGACTATAAACTCAGTTGGTATCAATGCCCATGCATAGTTTATACCTCATCGGAAGGCAAGTTATTGGTCTATAATTTTTAGGGTAGCTTGCAGGTTCACTCTTAAGTAGGAGCATTGTTTTTCCTGTTGTTAGCTAGGTTGGTGTCTATTCTGGGTGTGCGTATAAACAGTTCGTACTCATGGCTAAGTCTTCACCCAAATATGTTAATCCTTTTAACCAAAAGTTAGGTACTGCATCTGGGCCTGGGGTTTTCCAGTTAGAGGCTTTTCTTAACTTTGTTTCAGTCTCTCTGGCTGTACTTCATCCCATTTCATATCTTGTACCTTTAAACTTCTTATTCTTTCTTTTACCTCTTCTATCCATTTAGCATCTTTGTTATGTTCCACAGGATCTTCATAGATACTTCTCCAAAATGCATCTATTTCTTCTTTTTTTGGTGGTCCTTCAATTCCTTTTACCTTGTTTCCCAATGCTCTATAAAACTTTGAGTCATCAATAAGTTGCTTATTTTGTACTTTTCCTTTATATTTATCTGAGTATCTTCTCAGTTTTTCTGCCTGTGCTAAGATTTTTAGTTTGTTAATTGCAATAGTGCATGATAGATCCTGGTCTGTTCTAATACTGTGCATTGTTTTTATCATGTCTATCTTTCTTAGTATTTTTGTTGATCTGTTCCCTCTTCTATATTTTTCTAACAGTGACACTTCTTGTCTTAATTGCTTTATAGTTTTCTCTATTCAGTACTTCCATGATGGTATGTGATTTCTCCCCTTCCTTTTCCTCACTACCCTATGTTCTTGTGGTAGAACTTTATCAGTTATTAATTTAACTGTACAATAATATATCCTACTTACATCTGTTATATTGCATGGATCCCCATGAACAGTCGTAATTACTGTGTTCATTTGTTTCATCAAACGTCTGACTTTTTGGGTTTTATTGACCTTCTGCAGTCTATTTCTTTCATTGATCTTAATAAAGCTGTCTATGTCTATTAAATCAAGCAACTCTTCTCTTAGCTCATTTTCTTCTAAACTGAGGGCACATTTTTTGTTTTCCATTTCCTGTAGACATTCTGTAGAAAGTTCTATAGCATCTTCCTGTGGCACATTCTCTTCAGTTTCATGCTGTGCCATCCGTTGCTCTGTCATTTTTTAATTTCTAGTCTCCCAACAGGACACAAGTGCTCTTCAGCAATTACATTCTGCTTGCCGAGCACACTCAAGCAAATCTGCAGTCTGCGGCTACCACTCCACCCATACAGTATAAGAAGGAATCAGTACTGCAAACTAAACAAGGATATACATTTTGAGCCTCAAGAGCAGGAGCACACTCAAGCAAATCTGCAGTCTGCGGCTACCACTCCACCCATACTGTATAAGAAGGAATCAGTACTGCAAACTAAACAAGGATATACATTTTGAGCCTCAAGAGCAGGGTCAGTCCACCCAGCCATTCTACTTGTATGTTTTATGAGAGTGAAGCTATTACATTAGCAGTATTTCTTAGTAGTTCTCAGGTTGCTAATAAAACTGACCGTTGTAGCCTTGTGTCCTCCCCACCCCCCCACTAGTACAGTAATCCTAACTGTCAAATAGACAGTATACATTTAATTCATATCCCTGTGACTAAATTAACCATCAAGCAGCCCTCTCAGTGCTTTCTGCCTTAGTTTGTATCACTTGGAGGCCCACCTGTTTATTTGCATCTCTATACATTCCCCTTCATTGCTAATGTATCTCCCTACTCTAATCTGTGTACAAACTGGTTACTAATCAGCAAGTTAATGTGAAGACACACTCCCAACCTTAATAAACTTTGCTGTCTCTTCTCTCCTTCACTTTACAGGTAGTTTGAATTATTACTTACCCCCTCTGAGGCCTTCACTGATTTCAATTTGTTCATCGTGCCCGAAGCAGAAGCAGTTCACAAGTGCCGGTCAGCCAGCTCCTGAGATATTTTTCAATGAAGTCTTCTTGAAAGCTAAGTACCTCGTTGGGGAAACTTTTCTTGCCTCAGACCGATGTCAGACAAAGTTAATAATTGCATTTCATGTGGGAAGCAAATACCGCATAAGGATTTCCATTCCCTCTGCATTCCTTGCTTAGTCCCAGACCACGACGTCTCGGCCTGTCGTTTTTGTGCTACATTCAACAGACGCACTATTAAGCTTTGGGCGGAGTTCGCCCAACACTATTTTGGCAAAAGGTTTAATTACATTATGTCGTCGGATACTCCGACTCCAGTTTTGAGCAAAAGACGCAAAGATAAGGACCGACATACGAGGTCCGCGACTTCTACCGACACCATGCTAAAGCCGACTACAGGTGCTCCGGTTCTCAGCGAGGCACCTACGCAGCCCCTGACTACCGATGCCACTTCATTAGAGGTGTCTTTTGTGCCCGAGGTCGCAGGCTCTTCGGCCCACACTCCGACTACAGATACCAAAGCCACTCTTGGCGGGGAAACTCAGAGTTTAGACAGGCCTGCCACCTCTCAAGGTGTCTTCAGGCCTTCTTCTTCTTTTTCCATTAAGGCTTTCACTAAATCTAAAGCAGCCATGCATACTAAAAGACAAGCTCCACAGGGACCCTCTCAAGGCCCCATGCCTAAAAAGTAGATGCTCAAAATGGCTGAGGATTTGATTACTCTTATCAGGGGTTCTCAACCCCCCCCTCGGACAAAAGGCTCAGAGTGGAGGAAGAATACCCTTCCTTGGACCAGGCCTCCATTACTTCAGAACATTCTGAAGACCAGGAACAATCTTACTCCCCTTTTGAAGATTCTGATGCAGAGGAGTCCATTCCCTCTGTCTCCCCTCCTGAGGACTACTCTTTTGGGGAAACCTTGCATACCTTGAGGGAACACTTCCATTGGGAAGGCCAAGATTACTCAGACTCCAAGAATAGGCTCAGGGATTTCCTCTTGCTTCCTCAGCACAGGCCTCTGGCTATCCCTCCTGTCTTAGACATACTAGATGATGTGTATTCAGAGGCCAGCCTTAACCCAGATTCCTTACCTCCAGCTCCAGTCAAGCCTGACAGGTATTACCGGGTTCCTGATTCACACCAATTTCTATACAAAAGCCATGCGGCTGACCCAGAAACTATTTCACAGGGTCCCAAGGGAATTAAGACCTCCACTGCCAAAAATCCATTACCTTCAGAGAGAGAGATTCAAGAGCTTTAGAAAGGTGGGGGAAAAAGGTATACACCTCGGCCACCTTAACCATGAGGGCATTAAACTGTCATTTCCATATGTTAAAGTATCAACAGTTTTTATTATCTCAGTTGAAAAGCAAAATGTCACAACCTGAACAACCAGATTTGAAAGAGTTGCAGGATTTGTTGCATAGTGCAGAGCAAGTGGGTAAATATACCTTGCAATGTGGTTTTGATGCTTTAGAGGCCTCATGTAGAGCTGCTGTTACAGGATCAGTCATACGTAGACATGCTTGGCTCAAAGAGCAAACCTTACCAGATCATGTCAAAGCTAAATTACTAGATGCACCTCTTCAAAAAGATGTATTGTTTGGTGTTAAAGCTGAGGAGGTATTAAAGAAAATGGAGGAAAAGGCAAAATCAATGCAAACAGTGAAAGATTTCCTACAGGTACAACCTCCACGTTTCAGTAGAAATTGGCCTTCAAAAAATTGGTCCTTTCCAGCCACGGACAGACCTCAAAGAGGTAGATACAGGTGCCCGAGGGGTAGAGGGCAATCTCAAGGATCATTTAGAGGCAGACAATGGCAAGCACCTACGCCAAGAGGTGGTGAGGATAGTTCACAGCCATTCAGAAAGCAGAACCAATGACCTTTCCCTTTGCATGCCAAGCAAGGCTCAATTGGCAGCACTTTAGGCGGAAAACTGGCGTTATTTTCAAAAAATTGGCATATTGTCACAAAAGACAAATGGATCCTGGACATTATAGACAGAGGCTACAGATTCCACTTTCACACCCTTCCAAAAATGAGAGGCATGCCAAACCTGCCAGACAATCAAAGGGCAGAGGCACAAAAACAAATTTCAGATCTCATGGACATGAAAGCTATTCAAGAGGTACCTGCACAAGAACAGGGTCAAGGTTTTTATTCCAGACTATTCCTGGTACCAAGGAAGGGCAAAGATTGGAGACCTATTTTGGACCTATCCATCCTAAACACATATTTACTCATACCAAAATTCAAGATACTCACATTACAGCAGCTTCTTCCCATGCTGGGCAAGGAGTCTTGGCTGGTAATATTGGACCTCAAGGAGGCATACCTGCATGTCCCATTCAGACAAGATTGCAGAAGATACCTCAGATTTCTTGCAGGTTCAACCCATTATCAATTCTCTGCATTGCCCTTTGGCTTATCTACTGCGCCCAGAGTGTTCACGAAATGCCTGGCATCAGTAATTGCCTTCTGCAGACTTCAAGGGATACAAATATACCCATATTTGGATGACTGCCTGATCCAAGCGGACAGCAAACACATAATGTTGTTGAATTCTCTGGGATACACAGTCAACAAAAAGAAATCAAAACTAATACCCTCTCAAACAATAATTGTCTTGGGTGCCAGCTTGAATACAAACACCCAGATGGCCTACCTCACGCCAGAGAAACAAGGGCAACTAAATCAATACTTCAGAAAACTGGCAACCTTCACCAGGCTGACTGCAAGGAAAATCCTGCAGGCTCTGGGATTCATGGCATCTTGCATCCTGCTAATCCCATGTGCAAAGCTGCATATGAGGAAACTTCAATGGTACCTAAAAAACTTATGGTCTCAACACAGCCACAGTTTGGAAACAATTATACCACTGATTCCATGTCTTCAAAAGGAATTTCTGTGGTGGGCTCAAGCATGCCAAAGAAACATAGGTCTCCCATTCTGCAAGCCTCAAGCAAATCAAGTCATCACAACAGACGCCTCGGACTACGCCTGGGGGGTGCGCATGACAGATCGGTGCATTCAGGGCAAATGGTCCCAAAAAGAAAAGCACCTACACATCAATCAAAAGGAAATGCTAGCAGTAATAAATGCTATTATGGCTTTCAAAGACCTACTGCATCCAGGCCAACTATTGATAAGGACAGACAACACCACAGTGATGTGGTACATAAACAAACAGGGAGGAACCCATTCATATCCCCTGTGCAGGCTAGCCATGTCTCTTTGGAACATGGCTGTGGAATTACAAATCCAACTTCAAGCACAGTTCCTGCCAGGCAAGGAAAACACGCTGGCAGACAACCTAAGCAGAAATATGACAGATCCACATGAATGGAAGTTGCATCCTCAAGTTTTTACAAAAATAATTCAAGCATGGGGAAGGCCAGACATAGATCTCTTTGCCACCCACAGAAATTCGAACTGAGTTCCAAACGTTCAAAGAAGAAAACACCACGTACAGTGGATCCAGCCAAATAATCCTTAAAAACTTTATTGATGCCAAACATAATATTAAAACACAATAGATCAGCGCCGCCTGATAATATCAGGCTTTATCAAGATACTTTGAAGGATGTGCTGTTTAAATAGTACACATTTACATTAGCAGTATTTCTTAGTAGTTCTCAGGTTGCTAATAAAACTGACCGTTGTAGCCTTGTGTCCTCCCACCCCCACTAGTACAGTAATCCTAACTGTCAAATAGACAGTATACATTTAATTCATATCCCTGTGACTAAATTAACCATCAAGCAGCCCTCTCAGTGCTTTCTGCCTTAGTTTGTATCACTGGAGGCCCACCTGTTTATTTGCATCTCTATACATTTTCATTGCTAATGTATCTCCCTACTCTAATCTGTGCACAAACTGGTTACTAATCAGCAAGTTAATGTGAAGACACACTCCCAACCTTAATAAACTTTGCTGTCTCTTCTCTCCTTCACTTTACAGGTAGTTTGAATTATTACTTACCCCCTCTGAGGCCTTCACTGATTTCCATTTGTAGTGTGACAGGGTATAAAAGACCAGCGAGAGCCATTTTTCTCAGTTTTCTTGCAGTGGCCACGCAGCAGAAGCAGTTCACAAGTGCAGGTCAGCCAGCTCCTGAGATATTTTTCAATGAAGTCTTCTTGAAAGCTAAAACTTTTCTTGCCTCAGACCGATGTCAGACAAAGTTAATAATTGCATTTCATGTGGGAAGCAAATAAATAAGGATTTCCATTCCCTCTGCATTCCTTGCTTAGTCCCAGACCACGGTCACCTCGGCCTGTCGTTTTGTGCTACATTCAACAGTTGGGCGGAGTAGCCCAACACCTATTTGGCAAAAAGTTAATTACATTATATGTCGCCGGATACTCGACTCTCCTTTGAGCAAAAAGCGCGTGCTCCGGTTCTCAGCGGCGCCCTCGCAGCCTGACTACTCCGATGACACTTCATTATTTAGACAGGCCTGCCACCTCTCAAGGTGTCTTCAGGCCTTCTCTTCTTCTTTTTCCATTAACTTCACTAAATCTAAAGCAGCCATGCATACTAAAGACAAGCTCCACAGGGACCCTCTCAAGGCCCCATGCCTAAAAAGTAGATGCTCAAAATGGCTGAGGATTTGATTACCCATTACTTCAGAACATTCTGAAGACCAGGAACAATCTTACTCCCCTTTTGAAGATTCTGATGCAGAGGTCCATTCCCTCTGTCTCTCAGCACAGGCCTGTTCCTGATTCACACCATCTATACAAAGCCATGCATGGACCCAGAAACTATTTCACAGGGTCCCAAGGGAATTAAGGCCTCCACTGCCAAAAATCCATTACCTAAAGTATCAACAGTTTTTATTATCTCATTAAAAACCTCATAAATAGTAATTATTAAATAATGTACTAAAAATATTAAATATTAAAATGCAATAAAGTAAAATGCAATTGTCAATCATTCATCATCAAAAATTGCATGCCACTAATATAGATTTTTTGTGGCATGTGTCCATAAAATAATAGTACATTTTCTTCACATCATATTTATATTAATTATAATATAAATATAAATATTTATTTATTTATTTCATTCATTCAGATTTTGTGGAAGGAGATTTTAGAGCTACAAAAGGTATATTATATCATGTGTTCATAATAATTAAAATGTACAAAATGGTAACAGATGACAACAATTACATTCATGGATTTTATAGGTTATACGGCTTATATTTAGGTCGTATGAAATCAAAATAGCTCCGTAAAAAGTGTTTATATAATTAAGATAATTAAATTTAAAATTAAAAGTCAATGAATGTAGGTATATATTTATTCCAGTTTTAGAAGGTTAATTCATACTGATTTGAAGCATTAATTGATTGCTGATTAATGAATTAATTGGTAGCCGGAAATTATTGTACTATTTAAAGTACAGCACATCCTTCAAGGAAGTATCTTGATAAAGCCTAATATTATCAGGCGAAAGCGCTTGATCTATTGTGTTTTAAATATTATGTTTGGCATCGAATAAAAGTTTTTTAAGGATTATTTGGCTGGACCCACAGAAATTACCAATTGACAAAATTCTGCTCAAGGACCTTTCATCCACAGGCCTGGAAAGTGGATGCACTCTCTTTCAGTTGGACAACAATGACAGTTTATGCCTTTCCACCTCTTCCTCTGCTGCCCAAAGTTCTATTAAAAGTCAGAGCAGACAGACCAAAGATTATTCTCATTGCTCCAGACTGGCCAAGACAACACTGGTACCCACTCCTGAGGAGCCTGATGCATTCCACACCATGGATCCTGCCTCTAATGCCTCTTCTACTGATTCAGCACAACATCAAAACTCTTCACAGTCAGCTGAAAACACTCAATCTAGCTGCATGGAGGATTCCTTAAATTCACAACAGACCCTACTCTCCAAGGAGGTGCAGGATGTCATTTTGGAGGCCAGAAGGCCTTCTACTAGAAAAGCCTGCTCCACAAAATGGAAACGGTTTTGTGCCTGGAATCAGAAAAGGGTCAGAATCCTGGAATATTGAATCTACCTCAAATATTACAGTACCTAGCTGAGATGCTAAGCAGTGGACTTTCATTCTCCTCCATCAAAATCCATGCCTCAGCCATTTCTGCAGAATACAACACTGATCCTCCTTTATTCTCTCACCCTCTCTTAAGACAGTTCCTCAGAGGGGCTAAGAATATAAAACCCCCAAGGAAGCAACCAGTACCTGCTTGGGACCTCAATTTCATCCTGGAAAAATTGACCCTGCCTCCCTTTGAGCCTGCTGCTTCAACAGAACTGCAATATTTGTCATGGAAAACAGTCTTCCTCCTGGCTATCACCTTAGCATGCAGGGTTTCGGAACTACAAACCCTCATGGCTGTGCAGCCTTTCGTCATTTCCATCAGGACAGAGTTTCCTTATGAACCAACCCTTCATTTATGCCAAAGGTAGTATCCAGGGTAGCCTTGAATCAGGCTATCCACCTACCTACCTTTTACCCTAATCCACAAAACAAAGGCGAGAGACTACTACATTCCTTGGACATTCACAGACAGCTTCGTTATTATTTGGACAGAACAAAGCCTTTCAGAAAATCAGAGCAACTCTTTGTGTCCTATGCTACAGGTTGCTCAAGGGAAGCCTATTTCCAAACAGACAATCTCAAGATGGATAGCCCACTGCATACGCTTTTGTTACTCTTTTCATAGTAAGACTGTACCTACAGGCATCAGATCTCACTCCACAAGGGCCACAGCTACCTCTACAGCTTTCCTCAGGGGGGTTCCTACCAAACATATTTTGGAAGCAGCCACTTGGAGTTCTGTACATACTTTCTCCAAGCACTATCACCTACCATATACTCCAAATCTAGAGCGGGCTTTGCCACTGCAGTCTTGCAAGGCATCCTGGCTCCTTCTAGTTCCTCTTAGTGCCTACCACCCCTTTTTTAGCTTTGGGATTCAACCCATCTGTTATGACTGCAGCTGTGTATGCACGATGAACATAGTACAGTTTTGTACCTACCATAAATGTAGATGTTCGAGTGCTAATACAGCTGCAGTCCAGGTTTCCCTCCCTCCTTCCCCTCTTGGTACAGGCCTAATGGCTAACACCTCCTCATACAACCTGATTGGGGTATTCTTTTATGGTGTATTTGCTTGCAACTACTGTTTTTTGATTATATTGCATTGCATTATTACATAAATTTATGTTTTGCCTCCCTTCTGGGGGCACCTGACATCTGGGGCAAGAAAAACTGAAGAAAATGGCGTTGGCTGGTTCTTTTATACCCCTGTTGCACTGACGTCAGGGAAGAAGCAACGACTTTCGACGCCGGACCTAGACTTTGGAATTCGTCCGACTGAGGACCCACCTGATGGCAGGAAAACCCATCTGTTATGACTGCAGCTGTATTAGCACTCGAACATCTACATTTATGGTAGGTACAAAACTGTACTTTTCTTTGCATTCCACCTGGTTTACACCCCTTGTGCTATCGCCCTCCCCCAATACAATGTCTATATTAGAATCCTGCTGAGCAGAGAGCCATCTTTAAATTTCTAGTCTCCCACCAGGACACAAGTGCTCTTCAGCAATTACATTCTGCGTGCTGGTAAGCCATTAGACCTCAGGAATTTGTTTAAAGTGTTCAGATTTGTAAAGTAATACTTACTTTTTGCTGTATTTGGATCTATACAACTAGTATTCATTTTTCTGATTCCTGACTACTGATCTGCTTATTTGTTTATTTAACTGGTTGATTCTGTCATTCAGGAATTGTGTTTTTACTGACACTACCACTGCAGCTATGCTGTCTCTATGCTACTAAAACTGCTGTTATAACTGTAATGTACATCTAATTGACCTAGTCTTAGAGTTAGAAACAGTATTTACTGATTTAGCACTACAGTTGTCTCTGCTACTGCTTCAGCTGTGCTGTTGTGTTCATTTTCCTTGTTGTTGTATGCACAGGATAATTGGCTGATAAATGTATTGTGTATGATTTATTAACCTGTTTCCAAACTAAGTTATGGCACTGTGATGTGGTTACTGTTGAAGCACTCTCAAACTGTAGCAGTAGCATCTATTCTCCTGCTTTATCCACACTATCCTCAGATTTGTATCTTTACACCCTCCTATCTCCTCATTACTTCCTTTGACCTGTCTTTGTCTCCTTCTACTAGCTTCATCCTCTCTTTTTTTCTCTCTCTCTCTCTTCAGAGCACACTCAAGTAAATCTGTAGTCTGCGGCTACCACTCCATCCATACAGTATAAGAAGGAATCAGTACTGCAAACTAAACAAGGATATACATTTTGAGCCTCAAGACTAGGGTCAGTCCACCCAGGCATTCTACTTGTATGTTTTATGAGAGTGAAGCTATTACATTAGCAGTGTTTCTTAGTAGTTCTCAGCTTGCTAATAAAACTGACTGTTGTAGCCTTGTGTCCTCCCCTCCCCCCCATACTAGTACAGTAATCCTAACTGTTCAATAGACAGTATACATTTAATTCATATCCCTGTGACTAAATTAACCATCAAGCAGCCCTCTCATTGCTTTCTGCCTTAGTTTGCATCACTTGGAGGCCCACCTGTTTATTTGCATCTCTATATATTCCCCTTCATTGCTAATGTATCTCCCTACTCTAATCTGTGCACAAACTGGTTACTAATCAGCAAGTCAATGTGAAGACACACTCCTAACCTTAATAAACTTTGCTGTCTCTTCTCTCCTTCACTTTACTTGTAGTTTGAATTATTACTTACCCCCTCTGAGGCCTTCACTGATTTCCACTGATTGCCTCTCTGGTTTCTTTGCATTCCACCGGGTTTACACCCCTTGTGCTATCTCCCTCCATCAATACAAAGTCTATATTAGAATCCTGCTGAGCATGGAGCCATCTTTAAATTTCTAGTCTCCCACCAGGACACAAGTGCTCTTCAGCAATTACATTCCGCTTGCCAGTAAGCCATTAGATCTCAGGAATTTGTTTAAAGTGTTCAGATTTGTAAAGTAATACTTACTTTTTTCTCTTGTCTTGGTCGGTTCTGCCCTGCTCCATTCGCCCTCGCTAACTCTCGGGCTCTCTCTGCTCCCCTACCCTGCCCCCTATTCCCTCCCACCCTCACTACCTCTACATTTATAGTAATCACACCCACAGCTCACCCTCACATCTCCTCCATCAATCACAGCTCCTCAAGTCATATCACATTATACCACACCAACTTGCTCCACACAAAATACTCCCAATCACTCTCATTCCCACTACGCATTTTATACATTACCCACACTACTTCCCCATCCACATATAGTGCAACCCTATAATTCCTATTCAGACCCTCCACCTAGAAACAACTTAAACTTTATAACCATGACTATCACACAACTAAGTCTAGTCTGTCTTCTCATAACTCTTTACAACACCACAAGTTATCACTCTAGCAATATCCCTAAACTTAGTAGCACAACACTACATTATGCACTCTCGTATACAGACACCACACATTATAATAATATCTGCCCACAGTTATTCAAGAACTACATAACGGACCAATTCAAAACTAAACACATATGCTCTCATTTCTACTCCAAAAAAAACACAATACTTTCTCACACTCCTCACCAAACTCCAACATCTGTATAACCATTTTAACTCCAGGCTCACCATAAGTGGGAATATCCACCCCAACCCAAGCCCAAATCCATCCTGTCCAACACAAACTGCTCCAACACAAATGTCAGAACATAACACCCCCACTTTCTTCATCCCTGGGCAAATCAACAACAGCAGCAAAAACAACCATCTTTTAATCCTAAATATTAATATTAGAAGTATCAAAAATAAAATACCTGAACTCCAGGCCAATATGGCACACTACTCCCCAGACATAGTTGCTTTAATAGAAACCTGGCTAAATAAAAACATAGCTAACTCAAAAGTTCTCCCTACCGGCTACAATATCATTAGACAAAACAGACCACTTTGTAAAGGGGGTGGAACTGCCTTACTGTACAAGTCCAACTTAACTGTCCATCAATTACCAAACCCTTACCCCTCCCCCAATAATTGGGACATACTTATCTCACAACTTCAACTTCACCCTAAAAAGGTCATCACCACAATTGTGATCTATATTCCACCTGGTAATACACCTGCTAGCGTTGAAGACTTCTTATCCTGGTGTTCTTCCACATACTCACAAGAAACCCTTATTCTGGGGGACATCAACCTAGATTGGTTCACCTGTATATCAGAACCACCAAGTAATCTAATAAATCTCCATGGCTACCAGCAGCTAGTCCAAATTCCAACTAGATGTGATAAAAAATCTAAAAGGGAATCCATCCTTGACTGGGTCCTAACTAACAACACCACATTGTACCCTCACACAGGCAGTCTCTCAGACACCTTAAGTGACCACAACATAATATACTTTATACGTAGTAGAACAAGCATATGTAAAACCACAAACTCTATATCCACTAGAAATACAAAAAAAACTCTCCTAAGGTCCTCAACACTTTACTCTGTAACTGTGACTGGACCCCCCAAAAACCCTCCCACTTGACCAGGCTGTAGCATATTTCAACAAAACATTTCTACAACACCTAGACACTGTCGCTCCATTGTGCAAAATCAAGGTTAGAACCTCTACAAACCCCTGGGTCAGTAAAGAAACTAAACAAATCCTCAAGTCCAGAAACACTGCCTGGCTTTACTATCAAAAAGCCAAAGAAAACAAAGCCTAACTAAATACCAAGAACTGTGCAACTGTGCAAAAAATGCATTAGGCTGGACATAAAATCCTATTACATGACATTACAAACTAAATACCAACACAACCCCCAAAAATTTGGGAAAAATGTAAACCAGCTACTAAAATCCACCCAAAAGGCTACCCCCAAACCAACCACCCCTGACACTAAAGTTCCCATCGAAACACAATTCAACTCCCACTATGTGAACTCAATTATATCCTTAGTATCACAGGACAGTTCCTTCCTCACTATCCCCCCCAACACAAATAACACTAATACAATCTTTACCCTCAAAACAGTTTCCACCACTTCAATGAAAAGCATGCTCTCCAAACTAAAAACCTCATCAACAGCAGCCAACCTACTCCCCAGCTATTTTTTGTAACTCACAGCAGATGCTATTGCTATCCCAGTCTCCACTCTCATAAACAGATCAGTTGTTGAAAACTATGTGCCCAAACTCTGGAAAATATCCTATGTTACACCCATACATAAAGGCGGGACCCCCACTAAACTTAATATCTACAGACCCATTGCTTTACTCTCCCCCCTGGCCAAAATCCTAGAAAAATGCATCAATACCCAGATGCTAAACTATCTCCTAGACAGCAACATCCTGTCACCTACTCAGCATGGTTTCAGACCTGCCCATAGTACCACTACAGCCCTCCTCTGCTTCACAGACACAGTAAACCGTCTCAAATATGAAGGCCTACAAGTGTCAACTCTTTTTTGGGATATGTCCAAAGCATTTCACACAGTCTCACACCAAATCCTGCTAAACAAAGTAAACCAATATCATCTATCAAATTCCACTCTTACCTGGTTCCAAAGCTACTTAACTAACAGCTACCAAGCTGTGAAATGGGAAAATTATCTCTCTCCTCAGCTGCCCATAACTATAGGAGTCCCACAGGGTTCTGTCTTAGGACCACTACTATTCACAGTCTTCACAAATGACCTCCACACAGCATGCATCTATAATTCAGTATGCAGATGACACTACCTTAATCTGTGCTGCACAAAACATTCCCACCCTCCTGCAAACAACTCAACTAGCATTCTCTGACATTGAAAACTACCTTACCACAGCTCAACTTATCCTCAATCCAAAGAAAACTCAGCTTATGATTATAACCAGTTCTAACAAAAACCCTAACAGCCAATTCACTATCTACTCCACAAATGCTACTCCAATTGCTCCAGTGGCACAGGCTAAGCTATTGGGAATAACCATAGACTCCCACCTAAAATTTGATAGTCATCTCAACTTAACTATTAAAAAAGTACATGCCAAACTGGGGTCACTCTACCGTATCAAACCATTTCTTACCAACAACACAAGATCAGCCATTGCTCACTCCCAACTTCTATCCACCCTACTCTATACATCTCCCATTCTGACTAATCTCAACAAAACTGAACTAAGCAAAATGGAAGCCTGCTATAACAGAATTGCCCGCTTTGCTGCAAATTGCTCATATAGAACTCATCACTGTACTGCTTTGAGACAGCTCCACTGGCTTGAACTGCCCAACCTCCTAACCTACAATCAGCTCTGCCTCTGTCATTCTATCTATTGTCCAATAAGTGTCCTGCCCTCAAAAACCTAGTACATCACTCAGCCAAAAGGCCTCTTAGATCATCAAGCAAACTACTACTAGAAGTCACCAACAGCTAAAATAGCTTTGGAGATGCACTATATAGTAGTTCAGTGGCTAAAAAATGGAACTCTGTCCCTACTAGCATTCAAAACACATCATCCAAAGCCTCCTTTAAAGACCTCATCAGGCAACATCTCAAGCAAAGTTGACAGTGCCATGATTGCTCCCCAGGCTAGTGAAAGCAGATAACATATACATACTAAATCTAGAGCACTTGATAATAGTTTTCAATCTTACTCACAGACACTGGCTAATCTACAATGCATGTACTGTACCTGTGTACTATGTATGTATTCTACCTATGTTCCAAATTTCAGCTGTACATCACATGTCTATTAATTACCTTTATTTTTAAAATTAATATTTGTTTGTTCTCTCCACTGTAACTGTTTATGTGCCACATACCACTGTAAAAACATGTCTCTTGTAATTTGTGTGTATACTGATCATGTCTAAATAACTAAATGTGTCTGTAATTTTTCTTTGTAGAGCTTTTCTCCCCGGGGCTCTGCTGAAAAAAGGCATTTTCGTCTCGGTCAGACACCCCCGGTTAACAAATGTAAAATAAATAAATAAATAAAATATGGAAACTCACTGGCCTATCAGTCCTCAACATTGACTGCATCAGAGTTTCCACAGTTTCCTGTTCATTCCCTTGCTGTCCAGCTTCAAGTGAATGTTTGTACTGATTTCCTGTGGAAGGCTCCAAAATATCTTCATATGACACCTGACCAATTGCTTCCTGTTCCACAAGTTTCCCCTTAATTTGGATATCCATTACTCTATCCTCTTGTGGTGCTTTCTGAATTAGAATTTCAAATCTGAATCCTTCACTTTGCAGGTACTCCATAACCCCAGTTTCAGTTTCTTTAACTTCTCCATTACTTATCTCCTTTTCTACTTTTCTTCTTTGTTGTCTTATTTTAGTATTGTAAAGTTTTCCATGTCCAGATTCCTTTGCCCGTGTTTCTCTTCCAATATCTCTGGTACTGCTCCTTTTGTATTTGTTAGTTTTGCTTTCTCCTTTGCATAAAAATTACACCATATTAAGTCTCTGTTTCTTTCCCATGTCCATATTTCTTCTTCAGACGTCTCCTGCTCTTCCTGCTTTTCCTTACTTTGGGGACTCGCTCCATTATGCTGTGATGTAACCTATGTTAGACCTTCTACACTAAATCCTTCACTTCACAGGTACTCCATAACTTCAACTTCTATTTTTTAACTTCTACTTTACTAATCTTCTTTTCTACATTCCCTCTTTGTGATATTATTATTATTTCATACCTGCTATAGGTCACCTTTCATGTCCCTGCAGGGCCATGAAAGATTTTTAAATGGGCTTACTGAACTATCCACAAGTAGAAATGCATTTGTGATGGGTGATTTGAGCTATTTATCAATTAATTGGAGCAACTATACCTCAAAATTTTTTAAGCCCCAAAATTCACAGACTTAGTAAATATTTCCTGTCTTGTGCAGACAGTTAACCAGCCCACTAGGGGTAGAGATCTTCTGGACCTCTTCCTCACTAATTCTGAACTTACTTGCTCTATCCATATAGTAGCCTTATCTTCAGACAAATCAAACCAAAAATCAACATCTGTTTTTCTTTTAGAACATCTAAACCTACCTCAGTGAACCACTCTGAATTCCTATTCGTATGCCACTCAGCAAAGAGGAGGCCCCAACTTAGATCCTAGGAACTATTAACCCATCAGCCTAACAAACCTGATTGTCAAAGTGATAGATCATATAATATCTGATTTCATAAACTTCAGCATAAAAAAAATCTTATTGTGACAGACCCAAAGCACTACAGTTATGTCAAAGGGAGATGGTGTCTCTTGAATGTAGTACACTTCTTCATGAAATTCAGAGAAGCTGTGGATATCAGCCAACAATCCATACTGTTTACAGAGATCCATCTAAGGCCTTTGACATTATTCCCCATGCTGAAATTTAAGCAAGTTTAGAGGTCTAAATGTAGACCCTTATCTTGTAAAATGGGCAGAAGACTGGCTGACATATAGAACCCACATTTTTAAAACAGCAGGTGCTGTCCCTGAAAGTAAAAAGCTGGCTGCTGGACCTCTTCAGAACTCAGTAGTGGGATCCCTTTTCTTCAGCATTTGCTTCTCAGATCTTCAAATCACTAACCTAGACAGAGAAGAATAGCTAGGGTGGGGAAAAAGGGGCAGCCAACTCGCGTGCAGATTGAGGAGAATGTATCTAATGAGCCTAATCAACCTAAGACCATCAGATTGGGGAATGGAGAATGGAACTGTTTTACCTTTTATTGTGGTGCTCAGCTAGAGGAGATGAGGGGTGTCAGATCATGAAATGGCACCAGGTGCTAAATAAGCAAGCTATGGCTTTGCTCTGCCATATGGCTAACTAAATCCGTCAATTTTTCTTTGCAGCCAATACCATGTTACTACATTAAGGTCCATATGCTGCAAGAAGACTTTTAGAGAGTGTTTTACCACTCTTTCTTTTCTGTAAATACATGGCTAGTGTGTGTGTGTGTGTGTGGGGGGGTTATATGTATCTTTATCTGAGGCTGTCTTCATTCGAGCCAAAACATGATGCGAGTGGTAGCTAAACACTCCAAGAATTTTTTGAAAGTGTATAACCCTGTTTCTTTTTCTAAACATATTTCCAGTAAGGGTGTTGTGTTGTCAGAGTTATCAGAGTCTGTTACTGGACAGCTCTGTAATTTAAGCAAACACTTAGTATGTGCGGTTACAAGCACCAAGCAGTCTCACTCTATGCACATGATGGGAAGACACTAGGACACATCTAGCGCTGAAGCAGAACATGCATGACAGGTGTAGACAGAAGCACAATATTATTAGTTTATTGCAGATAACATTTTGATTGTAGTTTGTGTTGTAATACACTATATTTTATAAACTGGATAAGTTGGTTACCGCCTGGTTACATTCACAATTAGAAGAAAAGTTTGTTATGCAGTGTTATCATTATAACATGTATTGTACTTCCAAAGAAAATTGTATTTCTAGAGATAGTAATGCTTGTATAAAATTTAGTAATTTAGAAGACCTGGGGACAGAAATTGAGGGTCTCCAGGGGAGATAAGTATAGGAGGGGAAAATTGTGAATACAATATAAGATTGAATAAATGTGACTCATTAGAAAATCTAGACAGGGTATTTTGTGATGGTGGAAATAAAAGTTAAAGTAATAAAATAAAGCATCAGGAAACTCAAACTAAGGACTCAGTGCCTGTGACCAGTCACACCAAGTGTTTGCTTAAATTACAGAGCTGTCCAGTGACACCCTCTGATAATCATTGACAACAAACCCCCCCTTACTGACAATATGATTAGAAAAAAAGATTGTAGAAGCAAACAGCCTGGATATTGTAGTTGAAGAGAAAAGGACAGATATAGCTTTGATTACTGAAATTGGTATACCCAGTGACTACAATTTCTTATGAACTGAAAGACATAAATTTGTAAAATATCAGAACTTTCAAACAGAAACTAGATCAATGTGGGATAAGGATGCACAGATAGGTCCAGTTATAGTAGGAGAAACTGGGCTAATAAAAAAGAATATTCAAACATATCTAAATATGTTACCGATAAAAGTAATGCCTTACAAAGTACAAAATGCCGCAATTCCGGGTACATTGTGGGTGCTGAGAAGAGCGCTTTCAAATGTTAAAGAATGAAGCAAAACTGATTTAATGAACTTTAATTATACCCTGACATAGGAATGGGGTCCATTCCCATCAAGATATGTAAAAGCCTAAGCATTAGGACAAATTAAACTGGGGCAGACTTTTGATTCTGAAGTCTGTAAGGATTAATTGAATTGAAGGGTCAGCTGAAACATGTGTAGAAGAAGAACTTTTAGATTACTATTCAATTAATAATCTTACTCAATTAATAGATCTTCCAACCTGGTTGAATAATATCTTGGATCTATTACTCGTTAATATTCATTAAAAGGTATATAACCTTAAACAGTTGTGCCCTTTAGGAAATTCTAATCATACTGCTTTTGAATTCATGTCTGAGTTAAAAGTACGTAATAAATCTTACTCAAGGTTCACATTTGATAAGTCTTTGATGTTTAATTTGGATACATTATATCAAATAAATTCAGTAGATTGTGCTAGGTGAAATTTAGAGAGGATATCATGAAGCTGGAATAATTTAGACAGCATAATTATAGGGTAACTTGACAAGTGCAGTAGGTGTATCGTCAGAGACCATAAAACATCTACCCCTCCTTGGTGGATTGTAACTCAAAGTTGTTGAGGAGAAGGAGGAAAATACAGCATATGGAGAAAATATATGAATAGTAATACTAAAAGGGCACATAATTTGATCTGTAGAAGACTGAAAGCCTCAATAGATTTGGCAAAAAATAAATATGAACTGAAGATATTATCTAATTTACTGAGACTTTTTATTCTTATGTAAATCGATCTTGGAATACGGTAAGAAAAATAGGACATATGTGATATAATGGAAAAACAATTTATGAAGGAAAGATTGGCAAATATATTTAATAGACATTTTCAGAATGGCCAGCCCTTACATGTTAAAGAACAGTTGGACTTAAAGACAGTAGTTTGGGAAAATACTGTCTGTCCCATTTTTGGTCTAGACATAGTTAGGGCCTCAATGGGGAGAATAAAATCTGATTCTGAAATGTGCCATGATAATGTTCCAAGTTCATTTTGGATTTCTTGTGGTAACAAGAACACATTTTCCTTTCTCATAACTCCGCCTATTCACCTCTCACTGTTCTACTCTCCTCCTTTAATTCTTCCCACCTCTCACCTCATGAAACTTTGAGTCCATAAATGTCTGCACTCCAAATTATACTTATGTACTCCAAAATACTTATGTTTTAATTTCATTCAATGCTTTGTTACAACACCTTGCTCAAATGTTATTATTCTGTCTTCTATACTACTGTGTTTTAGTAGTTTTTGAAAACTGTATTGTACTTGTTAACTTTGTGGATATTAACTTTGTAATAATTGTATATGGAGCTTTTCTCCCCAGGCCTCCATTGAAAACGGGCTCATTTTGCCTCATTGGACTTTCCTGGTTAACAAACTGCAAATAAATAAAATAAATAAACAAAATTTCAGCTGCTATAACATGTATTTAATAAAATGTTACTAACAGGACATGTGCCATCTAGTTGGAAAACTGTGGACATTACTCCTGTTTATAACACAGGATCTCTGCATAGCACCAATAATTACAGGCAAATTAGGCTTACACTGGTTACTGGCAATTGTTTTGAGAAGTGTATTTCAGGAGTAATTACAGATATACTTCACAGCAGTCTGACGGATCTAACCCAACATGGCTTTATGAGATATTGTTCCACCTTTACTAACTTGGAAACATTTTATGAGACAGTGTCCTGGGCACTATTCTTAAGTTTATTAGCAGTTGTGGTTTATATGGATTTATCAAAAGCATTTGATAGCATACCACATTACTGTATGTTATTACTGAAGCTTTGTGTAAGCATTCAGTCAGTCCTTATCTTATATGCTGAGTTGTTAATTGGTTGTATAGCAAGTTACAAATGGTTAAGCTTCACAATTGCATCTCTGCTAGACAGGGGCCCAGAGAAGTAAATATTGTGGGAAAAAATTTCCAGGGAATTGTTATGGCTAAGCTTGCATAGGCCTTAGGGCCGATAGCCTAGTACCAACCTATGAACCTATGAATGGGCTAAAGTGTTAAGGAAAGTACGTCAGGGCTCTGTTTTGGGCCTTTTGTTGTTTAATATTGTGTTATCTTTGATTCCAAAGCATGAAACGGTATAGATGGCTAAATGCATGGTTGATATAAAAATGGAATGTCTGGTTTCATCTCCTGAAGATGCTGACTATTTAAATCAATATCTAGATGATTGTTACTGTTGAAGTGATGCCCCACCTACATGTGCAAAAATGGGAAAAAGGGGTTGTGGATGGATGGATGGATGGATGGATGGATGGATGGATATGCCAGATTACAACTTGGCTGAATAAATGAGATGAAAGTTAATATGGAAAAAAAGTGGAATTTTATATTTTGGGAGAGTAAATATTAACATATCTATTAAATTGGGACAATTCTAATTACAGAACTTGACAGAATGCAAGGAATAAGAAGTTTGTAATCAGATTATTTCTATCATATCTTCAACCAATTATTGAACATAATATGTCATTCTGTCTGCTCACCAAAACTAGCTTATTATTAGAGGGTATTCAGTGGCAGTCTACTAAAAAAATACCAGAGATTATTGGTAATTTGTACATCTCCAGATTGCAAGATCCTGGTTTGTTTTCTATTAGTTACAGATATCTGAGTGGTAAATTATGCCTGATGTATAAAGCTTTTAAGAATGAAGAGGTATATTTGATTCTTAAAGGAGAACCGTGTCTACAAACTGAAAAAAATGCTTATTTTATCTAGTCTTGATGTTTCCTACATTTTAACACTACTTTTGGACTCTATATACTTTTCTTTATATTTGTAAATGTGATGCCAGAGTCTGCTGATATGGGGTCTGGCATCTTAATTTTTTAGTCTACCACCAGGTATCACACAATGCAACATTTAGATTTAAAATAATTTAAGACTTAAACACAAACAGTGATAATCACACAGAACAGTATTCTCAGCACATGAACTTTGTCTCCTGCTGTGAACAAACAATCACAGCAGCAAACAGCTCAAATTCCCTTTGACACTTTGATAGATACGAAGGGGTGGTGTTTGGGGGGTGAGTTTAAGAACTACAGTTCAGGCTTACCAAAAGAATGAAAATTGGCCACTTTAGAAAGAAGAAGAAGCAACAGACACTGAAAATACTGTTCTGTGTGATTATCCCTGTTTGTCTTTTATGTAGTCATTGAAAAGCAAGAAATGGTAATTAAACCTGACTGACTAAAAGAAAGTAGGTAGACCTGAAAATACATGTAAAGTCAATGCATTGACAGGAGGTTAGGGGCAACGATGTAATATTACAAAGACAAACACTGCAATGTGGGATACTTAGAGGTAGACTAAACAATCAAGATTCTGGACCCCATGTTCTCTGAAATTACATTTTAAAATACAAAATTTAAAATAAGCAGCCCCCCCTCCATGGCAGCCTTATAGCATAAGGAATCCTTAGTGTATGAACTGTCTCATGCCCACTTATAACAAATTACTACCCAAAGGAATCTGTGAGAGGTATAAATACTTAAATAAGTTGGAGGTGCCTCTCTCTCAGTTACATGTAGTAAGCTTAATTCTGTCATACCCCACCTTTACCTGTGCTGCATCCACACATTGCCAACTCTAAGCTGTCTTAAGCTGATCCATCATAAATGTTTTTACCAAAGCCTGCTAGGACTCTAAAGACTAAGCATCAGCTTATACATTCAGAAATTGCCCCCTGCATGCTACCTAGTGTCAACTGCTCATATCCAACGTACAGCCAACCCTGACATTATAGGAAATACAGGCACTAACGGAGGCCACACAGTTGATACATAGAAGCCCTTAAGGCAGCAAGACCAAGCTAGATCGGCAGTGTCCTGGTTATAGGTGATTCAATAGTTAGACACACACATACTGTACTCACCAGGCTGTGCAAAGACAGGGTAATGGTTAACTGCCTCCCAGGTTCCAGGATGTGCAATGTTACTAAAGCCCTGAGGGTCCCTTCACCACAGGTACATATATGACCTGATTATTGCACATGTGGGAGTGAATGACTTGAGATGCACCTCCTTGAATCATATGAAGAGGGACATGATGGAGATCCCACAACATGCATCTTGAAAGGGAGTAAAACTAGTATTGAGCAGTATCCTTCCATTGCCAAAAATTATGCCACAATGCAAACAAAAGGGAACTGACTTTAGTCATTGGCTTAATTACTGGTGTCTGGTCTAAGAGGATCCAATATATATATAATCCTGGGATGATGCTGGGCAATACTGGGTGCTTAGCTAGGGATGGTCTGCACCTAGTTGCTAAGTCTTTTTCTTGTTCCATCGTGCCTTTATTAGGTAAGCACAGTTTCCTCAAATTACCCACATATAAAAGTAGCATTGCTCCATGCTACATAGCTAAACAAAAATTTGCACTTACAAGCATTCTTAATCCCTATATATATATATATATATTATATATATATATATATATATATATATATATATATATATATATGGGTCTACCTGATAACACCGACACTCCAAAACACCGACAACAAAATAACCGACTGGAAAAAAAACAACAAAAAAAGAAAGTTCAAAAACACAAAACTTCACATGCCCGACAAACCAAAATCCCGACAATCAACAAAACAAATACCTTTCCCGAAAAACACACACACAACACAAGCACACCAAAAACCTTACAAACCTACACTAAACCTTACATAGACAACTATCTATGCACTAACCTTAACCCAAACCCTAACCCTAAGGTCCGTCACTATCGCACACTTACCTTACCCGCAGCCTAACCCTAACTCACTTAATCCACCCCAACCCTTAACTCTGTCACTATCACATACTTACCTTACCTGCACCCTAACCCTAACTCACTTAATCTGCCCCAACCCTCAAGTCCGTCACTATCGCACACTTACCTTACCCGCACCCTAACCCTAACTCACGTAACTTGCCCCTAAACCTAAAGTCCGTTACTGTCGCATACTTACCTGTCCCGCACCCTACCCTAATGTCCGTCACTATCACACACTTACCTTACCCACACCCTGATCCTAACATCCATCCCTATCGCACACTTACCTTAACATGTCGGTGTTCTCAGCATCGGGATTCTCAACTGTCGGTCTTCTCCCTTGTTAATCTTCCAGTGTCGATGTTCTTGTTTTCGGCATTGTGCACTGTTGGCGTTTTCAGGTATATATATATTGGAGAGACCTCCAAAGCAGACATCCAAGCAAACGCTACCTCAAAACAAAACACACGCAACACATAACCCACAAAGTCAGTGTGCCAAGCAGCCACAGCCCTTACGGCTGAATAACACACCTGATACTCTTGCTATAGGTGACTCTATTGTCAGACACACTGACGTCCCGCTCACCAGGCTGAATAAAGAGAAGGTCATGGTGAGCTGCCTGTCGGGTGCTAGGATCCGACACATAACGCAAGCACTCAGGTCACTCCAAAGCAAATACAAATATGACTCAGTCATTGTACATGCTGGTGTGAATGACCTGAGACGTACCTCCCTGGACTACATGAAAAGAGACATAGAGGAGCTCTCTGATCATGTAGCCCAGGCTGGTATGACCCTGACCTTGAGCAGCATCTTACCCTCACCTAGAATGATGCCACAGTACAAAGACAAAATGATCGATTTTAACAATTGGCTAAAATTTTGGTGTCATTCAAAGGGGATCCAGTGTCTGTCAGCCTGGGATGACATGCTCGACAAGCCATGTTGCTTCGCTAGGGACGGCTTGCATCTGTCACCAATGGGCTTTCAGATATTAGCAAAGGCTCTTGACACCCCCATAGTGCCTGTTTTAGGCAAGGCTCAAAAGTCAAACCCACCCCCATAGACAGCACAAGGAACAAGAAACTAAGGGTAATGCTGCTAAATGCCAGAAGTCTTAACCTCAAGATGCACACACTCGAAGCTCTCCTCAGTATGGAGAACATCGATATTTGTGCAGTGACAGAAACCTGGTTCAAGGCTCCAGAGAGCACCCCAGCACTACCAGGCTATACCTCGTATCATGCTTTTCGGCCCCAAAACCCGGACCAAACCACAAAAGGAGGGGGAGTTTCCATATTTATCAAGGATATCCACACCTCCAGGTTAGTGGCTTTGCACGAAGTATCGAAGACCATCCATGTGCAACTAACAGTGGGCAAGACTGCTTTTCAGTTTATAGCATCCTACAGACCACCCTCTCAAAGTCAGAAATCCCATTCGGCTTTCCTGAAAACATTGGAAAACATGAAGATCTCTCCGAACACCATTATATTGGGTGACTTCAACTACCCAAACATTGACTGGGAGCACTACTCAAGCACCAGCACCTTAGCCCAAAGATTCCTGGAAATTATAAACTCAAATGCTATGGAACAACTAGTCACCACTCCCACAAGAGGGGACAACATACTAGACCTGATCATTACCAACATGGGGACTCTATGCTCCACACCAGAAGTATATCCCTCATTGGTAAGATCAGACCATAAATTAATTTCACTGGATGTCCACATCCCGACCCCACCCCCAACCCAGAAAACCACAGTGAAAAACTTCTCAAAAGTGAACTTCTCACTTCTCAAAACCGAAGTGGAATCCTTCAAGGCCCCAGGGCCAGTGGAAACTACAGCCCAAACTGCAGAATCCTATATAAATGCATTTTACGGACATCTCCAGGAATGCATGGATCATGCTATCCCAAACAAAACCAAGACCCAATCATCCAAAGGCAGGCGTCCAGTCTGGTGGACCCCTGCCATAAATAAACTGTACAACAGAAGGAGGAAGCTACTACATGATAGAGCAAAATCCCTAATAGGGAAGGCATCTCTGATCAGTACTAGCAAAAAATTACGATCTCTCATAAAATCCTCCAAGGCCAGCTTCGAGAGAAAAATTGCACAGGACACCAAAGACAATCATAAGGCTTTTTTCAGTTATGTTAGAAAGCTGGGATGCAACTCCCAGACTTGTTCTGAGTTGATTCTAAATGACAAAAAATACACTGAACCCACAGACATCGCCAATATCCTGGCAGACAGGTTCAGTGCAAACTTCTCCACCCCCCCCCCGCAAAAGAGCAAGTATCTATCCCAGCAAAGGGCTGCCTCCCAAACATCTCAGATGCTCAGGTGAAGGCTGCCCTCTCCAAAGCAAAAAACACTGCTTCCATGGGATCAGATGGCATCCCAGGTTGCGTCCTACATGAACTACAAGAGGAACTAATCCCTCAAATAAAACAGCTATACAATCTCAGCCTCACTACAGGATATGTGCCTACAGAATGGCGTACAGCAACAGTGGTCCCACTCCACAAAGTTGGAGCCTCTACGGACCCTGGAAACTATCACCCCATAAGCTGACTAGCTTAGTCTGCAAGGCTATGGAGAGGATCATCATGGAGCTCATAAATAAAGACATTGGGGACCTACCCAGTTCGGCTTTGTCAAGGGCAGATCCTGCCTTTTGAACCTGGCTGACTTCTTTGAAATAGTCACCAAAGCCATAGATGAAGGGAAGGTAGTCCACACAGCCTATCTGGACCTTGCAAAGGCATTTGACACAATACCCCACTTGGGCATCATAGATAAGCTATCCAGCTTAAATATAAACCCCTATGTCACAAGATGGGTCGCAAACTGGCTCAAAGACAGAACCCACAGAGTGAGAGTTGCTGGAGCCATGTCAGACTCGAAACCGGTCACAAGTGGCGTCCCATAGGGTTCTGTCCTGGGACCACTCTTGTTCGGTATATACTTTTCCAAGGTACAGGCAAACGTGGGAGGACTATGGCTCACCAAGTTCGCAGATGTCTGCAAACTGGGCGCCATAATCAACTCTCCAGCTAACACAAACATCCTTCAAAAAGGTCTCACAGAGACAGATAACTGATGCCAGCGCCATGGTTTAAAGCTAAATGCCAAAAAATGTATAGTCATACCCTTTGGCAAAAACAATGTGCCCACAAATTACCACATAGGTGGAAACCCATTAAGTACAGAGAAAGTTATTAGGGACCTGGGGACCCAAGTTGATAGCAATCTCTCTCCTTTGAAAACCACATTGCCAAAGTGGTTAGAAAGACCTTCTACATAGCCCACCTCATCACGAAGGGTTTCAGATCTAGATCAAGAGAGATAATCGTGCCCCTTTATTCATCCCTCATCAGGCCCATCATAGAATACAATGCCCCTTTTGGGATGTACCTTACCCGACACCTGCAGCAATTAGAAAGACCCCAAAAGTATCTCACCAAGAGGATCAAGAGTCTCAAACAAATGCCATATGCTGCTCGGTTAAAAAAACTCCAGCTCTACTCAGTTGCATACCGCCTACTTCGAGGCGATCTATGCCTGACATACAAAGCTATGTCAAATCCAGAATTAATGGACATGCTCCACCGCAGTAAATCTAAATCCCTTAGAGCCACACGCTCGAGGGACTTGAACCTCAGCACAGAAATAAATAGAACTTGCTGGAGGGACAGGTTCATAACCCAGAGGCTCCCTTCGCTCTGGAATAGAATTCCAGTTCATGTGAGGCAGAGCACCTCACTGAATCTCTTCAAGAAGAATCTCGATAAGTGGATGGGGGATCGTAGGTTTGTCCCAGGGATTACTCCCGTGTCACTATTAGACAGAGGCACAGTAAACTAAATCTTAAAAAGGGCACAGTATACTCAAATCAAGGGGTGGCGTAAGCCATACAGAATCGGGCTAGGCTTATAATTGCCCCAGGGCAGATAGCCTAGTATGAACCTATATATACATATATGGTTTCAGAACAGTGAAAACATTCCCACAGTGCAATGCAGAGTTTTAAATTCCCTTCTCATCTAGATAACCCTGCTTTATATACTACAATTTTCTTGGATAAATTCTAACTTGAGCGGTTGCTGAGATATTGTAAGTTGTTCATAAAATATTACAAATGTAAGTTACTATGTTTACTGTGGCTTAACACTTAGAACTAAAGAATACTACAACTATAAAAATAGTTTGTGCTGAAGAGTTTACCATTTATATTTCTTTAATAACCCATATGGTTCCAGAGATACAAACGTGTTTCATATGTAAATACATAATTTGATTCTGTCAAAAGGCTTAGGCTCTGCCCATTGGAAGTTGCAGTGCAAACTTCTGAGCTCCATTGGAGTGAATGAGTTAAAATCCCCAACCTTTACCTTTTCTAAACACAACTTTTGCCAACCATATACTAACAAAATTGTATCCCCTTATTTAATATATCACCCCACCTTCTATTGAAATTCAAACCTCTCAGCTACACCCAGCACTCTTTCAAGCTAAAATACAAGCTTACCACCAATTCACCAAAGTGTCTATTATTCAATTTATAAACTTCAACAACATTTCCCTGTGCAGTGACATACATCCTAACCCTGGTCCAGTCCACGTATCAGCAACACCCCCCCTTCATCCTACTGCTGCATTTTATAAAAGTCTAAAAAACACACACATACACATTCTCAGTCTTGTAAACAAAGTAACTGAATTCCACTCCTGGATCTCTCATTACTCCCCTGTTATCATTATTACTGAAACAAGGCTTAAGCCTCACTGTACTGACTCAGAGATACTTCCGCCAGGCCATAATATAATTTGTGCTGACAGACTAAATAAAAAAGCAGACAGTGTTGCCATCCTATTTTCTTAATCTCCCTCATTCCCCATTACTGCAGAAAAATTTCAATCTGGTGAAGCTCTACGCTCTAACCTTAAACTGAATGATCACAAAAATCTGGGTATCATTGCCCTGTACATCGCTCCTGGTAATAACATTCCTATCCTAGAAAACATTTTACACTGGATACCTAGTTCCATCTCCTATGAAACCAAAATGTTCATAGATGTCAACATTGACTGGCAGTTCTTTATTTTTGACTATCCTTCCACTGGTATCAACTTTTCTTATTTATTCAACCTACAATCACCCATACCCACTTCAACAAAGCCAATAGCACTGTATCTATTCTAGACTAGATCCCAGTCTGAAATACATATCTTTACTGTTTTCCCAAAACTCTCCCTCACTCCCTCTCTGCCCATAATCCCATCCACGAAGAAAGACTAGCACACCATCCCAACAAATATAACCTTCATAAAGAATGTTGCAACCTTACTAACTGAAATCACTAATTAATGACAGAGATTTGATTTTCAAACTTCATATCCTTCTGAAAATATATGCTAACACAAACCGTGTTATTCTAGCAACTTTCTAAGTTTATGAGCAATATTTAAATTATGTACCTATTTTTGGGCCTCCCCCCATTAATTTTGGCTCTGTCCAGATTTTCTGCATTAAGAGGTTGAGAGATGTGCCTTATCAACTTTAATCCAGGAAATTTCAAAAGTTTTCTAAAAAATCTTAACTGGTTCATACTCTAAAATTCAATTCTATACTTCTAGATACTCTTAATAGCCTTGTCCCCACAGGAAAAAAGAGAATTAAATTCCTTTGTTATACCAGGCTTTCTCTGTCTAGCAGAAAACTAATGTATATGAGGGACAAAGTTTGGATAAACTCACCTTCAAACCTATAGGCATCTGTGTAAACTTAGAAAATCACAAGTTACTGCTGATAAGAAACACTACTACCTTGACACACAAATAAACTTTAAAAACTATCCCTAAAAATTTTAGCCATCAATTAACAAAATCTTATACTAGGGACACCTGCTGCCCTTAACACTTGCCCCCCCCCCAACAACAAAAAAATTGATCATCTATCAAAAAAAAAATCTTTTGGGAATAAGTTATGCCACCAACTCCTGGACAGGGTACTCTCATATACAATATGCCAATAAATTTAACTCCCATTTCATAAAATGAATAGCTTCTCTAACCCATAATCTTTACAAATTCAGAATATCACCCATGAGGCTCCCACTTCAAACATAACCCATTTTTCTTTAAAACTTGCCTCTACCTAATACATTAAACATTCACTCAGAAACTTAAGTCCTACTCTCCATCCACAGACAATCTTCCTACAGAATACCTAAAGCCTGCAACCATTTCTAGTACTTATCCATTCTCCATCATACTTAATTGATTCTTTCAAGAAGCACATGTCCCATGTCTGTGGAAGAAATTCTACTTCATCTCTCTACAGAAATTTGGCAACTCCATTGACATAACTAACTTTAAACTTAGTGCTGTCCTCTCCCCCTTTCTAAAATATTACAAAAATGTTTCCATTAACAACTTTTACAATACCTTCTTCAACAAAATATACTAACCCTTACCTAACATGGTTTTCACCCATACAACAGTGCAACTGCCCTGGTTTCCTTCTCAGACACTGTCATGAAATCTGAGATAACAATAACCTAGTTTCTTCACTTTTTCAGATCTCTCCAAAGCCTTTGACACAGTATGTCACTGTATATTATTCTTAAAAATGTCTGCTCTTCATCTTTCTAACACAACACAACACAACACTTAGCTGGTTTACCAGTTACCTTTCTAATCATCTACTACCAGTCCTCTGCATATGCTACTTTTCTTTGGGTAAATGCTAGTGTACCACAAGGTTCTATCCTTGGACCTCATCCTCTCAACAGGCTTCCCTTATCCAATATGCTGATGACTCCACCCTTATTTGCTCATCCATTACTCTACCACATCCATAACATTGCTCAGAATTCCTTCAACTCTATTGAAAACTGGCTTTTTGAAATCAAATGTTTCATAAATTTTAGGAAAACCAAAGTACTACTCTTTGTCCATAAATCTCTAACATCTCTAAAAATGACTTTACTTCGCAATAACTTATCTCAACTATACAGAAACAGAAACTGTTATCATATGTCAAGTTACTTGGTGTCACCTTAGATGATTAACTAAAATTTGATTTTCTTTTACAAAAACTTTATGAAAACACACCAAAAATCTGATATGCTTTCTTGATCAAAAAATTCCTTACCAACTCCTCTAGCATCATTCTGGCAAACACATACAGTCTACCACCTCTATTGTATTCTTCCCAAATTCTTATCAATATACAAACCTCTCTTATAACAAAGTTGGACCTATTTTATAATAAGGTAGCCAGATTTACAGCCAGCCTTTATTACAATACTCATTACTGCTTTGCTCTTCAGTTATTAATGTGGCTTGAATTACCCCATTACCTCTTGTATGCCCAACTTCTCTGTTCTCATAGAATGATATAACCCATATCACTGTCCATCCATCAGCAATACTTTCAGTTATTACCCACCTAGCCATCCATTTCATTCATCTGAAAAAATAACAAAAAATATATCTTATGCTCTAACACAGTAGCCAAGGCCTGGAACAACTTATCCCTCAATATCAGATCATTACCTAGTCCTCACATGTTCAAACACTCCTTAATGACTACCTCCTCTACTCCTGGCTCTGTACTTGCTTTTCCCCAGGCTGAATCACACTGACTTCTACTTTCCTTCCCCTTTTCCTCATGCTCATGTCCTCCCGTATCCTTCTCCTCCTTTGTTTCACACTTTTAAATGCACACTACTTCTCTCACTCTTCTCCTTTCACTCTTGCTTTCTTTATTCATTATCTGTAATTCCTTTCTCTTAAATTCTCTTTATTCCAACTTTCTTCTTCTTACTCTTCTACTTCTTTTTCCTCTTCTATGACATTTTATAGCCTCTATTTCACATTTTACTTTATTCTTTTGTTTAAATATTCCTTTGTACTTTACTAGATGTTCATCGTGTTACCCTGCTGCAGTCATCACACTTGGGTTATCCTGTCGTCAGGCGGTCCCGCAGTCAGACGGATTTCCAAAGTCTTGGTCCAACGTCAGTTGCTGTCGCTTCATCCCTGACATCAGTGCACCAGGGGTACATATATTGCAACCGACGCCATTTTCTTCAGTCTTTCTTGCAAGCAGAAGCAGTTCGCAAGTGCCGGTCGGCCGACTCCTGACATTTTCGAATTCGAATTTCAGACCGAAGTCTTCTATAAAGCTAAGTACCCCATTGGGGAAACTTTTCTTGCCTCAGACCGATGTCAGAAAAAGTTAACAATTGTATTTCTTGTGGGAAGCAAATACCTCATAAGGATTTTCATTCTTATTGCATACCTTGCCTAGGCCCTGATCACGACGTCACTTCTTGTCATTTTTGTGCTAGATTTAATAAACGTACTATTAAAAGACGATATGATTTCGCACAACACTTTTTTGGTAGAAAATTTAACTATAACATGCCATCAGAGCTACCGACTACCGGCGTGCACAAAAAACGCAGGGACAAGGACCGACAGCCCAGGCCTAAGCCCGATTCCGAGGCCTCGGTTGATCCAGTCTCCGGTTCTCCAGATATCAGTGAGGCTCCGACGCAGCCTCTGACTACCGCAGTTCCAGATCCCGAGACCGCTACAGATATTTTGACGGAATGTACTAGGCCGACACAGCCTTTTACTTCAGGCCCTTCTGACTATTTACCTTCCAAGGACGTCGCTACTTCTGAAACGCCATCGGTTTCTGAAGGCGTTTTCAGACCGACGACTCTTACAGTCAAAACGTTTTCCAAGTTGAAGACTCCTTCTAAATTGAAAAAGGCTTCATTTCAGTCTCCAGTTCAAGGCCCTATGCCTAAGAAGCAGATGCTCAAAATGGCTGAAGATTTGATTTCTCTTATCAGGGGTTCACAGCCTCCTCCTGACAACAGGCCTAGACAAGAGAAAGATTCTGCTTCCTCTGAACAACTGTCTATTTCTTCGGATTCCTCTGAGGACCAAGACTGTTCCTTCTCTCCTTATGAAGATTCTGATGCTGAGGACTCTATTCCCTCAGCTTCCCCACCAGAAGATTACTCTTTTGGGGAAACTTTACACACTATGAGGGAACATTTTCACTGGGAAGGTCAGGATTACTCTGATTCCAAGAAAAGGCTCAGAGAGTTTCTTTTACTCCCCCAATACAGACCTCTAGCCATCCCTCCTGTTTTGGACATTGTGGATGATGTCTATTTAGAATCCAGTTTCAACCCTGACTCTCTACCTCTTGCCCCGGCCAAGCCTGACAGATACTACAGAGTACCTGATTCCCACAAATTCCTTTACAAAAGCCCAGTAGCTGACCCAGAGACTATCTCCCAGGGTCCCAAGGGGGCTAAGGCTTCCATGGCTAAAAATCCAGTACCTTCTGAAAGGGATTCAAGAGCACTAGACAGATGGGGGAAAAAGGTTTACACCTCAGCCACTTTAGCTATGAGAGCACTAAACTGTCAATTTCATATGCTTAAGTATCAGCAATTTCTGATCTCTCAGTTAAAACAAAAGATAACCACCCTACCTCAACAATCTGAAATGAAAGAAGTACAGGATTTGTTGCACACCACCGAGCAGGTGGGCAAACATACCTTACAATGTGGGTTTGATTCTTTAGAGGCCACCTGCAGAGCAGCTGTCACTGGATCAGTTATACGTAGGCATGCCTGGTTAAAAGAGCAAAGTCTGCCTGATCATGTTAAAGCAAAACTACTAGATGCTCCCTTACAGCAGGATGTTCTTTTTGGTGTTAAAGCAGAAGAAGTTTTAAAGAAAATGGAAGATAAGGCAAAATCAATGCAGACAGTCAAAGATTTCCTACAAGTACAACCCCTTCACTTCAGCAGAAACTAGCCAACAAAAAATTGGTCCTTTCCAGCCACTGACAGGCCTCAGGGAGGTAAATACAGGCACCTAAGGGGCAGAGGACAACCACAAGCTCAGTATAAGCCTCGCCAATGGGGCACTCCAACCCAGAAGGGGAGGAGAAGACAGGTCTCAACCCACTAGAAGGCAAACTCAATGACTTGCACCTCAGCTGGCCAAACAAAGCTCTTTTGTCAGCCCCCTTGGGGGGAAACTAACACTATTTGCAGACAACTGGCACATGGTCACAAAGGACAAATGGGTCCTAGACATAATTTTACGAGGATACAAATTCCACTTTCACACCTTGCCAATAAAAAGAGGAATGCCAAACCTGCCACAAAATCAAAGGGCAGAGGCTCAAAAACAAATTACAGCTCTCATGGCCATGAGAGCCATTCAAAGGGTACCAACTCAAGAGCAAGGCCAAGGATTTTACTCAAGACTCTTCCTAGTACCCAGAAAAGAAAATGCTTGGAGACCAATTCTGGACCTTTCAATTCTAAACACTTACTTACAAGTTCCCAAATTCAAGATGCTAACACTACAGCAGCTACTTCCCATGTTGGGCAAGGAAGCATGGCTGGTAACGTTGGACCTCAAGGAGGCATACCTGCATGTCCCTATCAGACAAAGTTGCAGAAGATACCTCCGTTTCATTGCAGGTTCAACCCACTATCAATTCTCTGCACTGCCCTTTGGCTTATCTACTGCGCCCAGAGTATTCACAAAATGCCTGGCACCAGTAATTGCATACTGCAGACAAAGAGGAATTCAAATATATCCATACCTGGACGACTGCCTCATCCAAGCAGAAAGAAAAGACAATCTCTTACAACATCTGGCTTTTGTGAAGCATCTACTAAATTGTCTGGGGTACACAGTAAACGAAAAGAAGTCAAAACTAGTACCCTCACAAAAAATTACATTCCTGGGTGCCAGCTTGGACACAATGGCCCAGAAGGCTTATCTTACACCAGACAAGCAATTACAACTGACTCAATATTTCAAGACAATGGCAACAAAGACCCAATTATCTGCAAGAAAATTTCTGCAGGCTATCTTGCATTCTGATAATACCATTTGCAAAACTGCATATGAGGAAATTACAGTGGTACCTAAAAAGCATATGGTCTCAACACAGCCACAGCTTGGACACAGTGATATCTCTCAATCCCTGCCTTCAACAGGAATTTCTATGGTGGGCACAGACATGTCACCTCAACAAAGGTCAGCCTTCCACCTTGCCCCCACCCAGGCAAACTATCACAACAGATGCTTCAGACTATGCCTGGGGGGCACACATGGCAGGGCAATGCATTCAAGGCCTATGGACTGCAGAACAAAGAAAACTGAACATAAACCAAAAAGAGATGCTAGCTGTACAGAAAGCACTGACAGCCTTCAAAGATCTACTACAGTCAGGACAACTTGCAATAAAGACGGACAATACCACAGTAATGTGGTACATAAACAAACAAGGGGGCACACATTCCTACCCTCTTTGCAGGCAAGCAATAATCTTATAGAACATAGCTCTGGCCTACCAAGTCCAGTTACAAGCTCAATTCCTGCCAGGACAGAAAAACACATTGGCAGACGACCTAAGCAGAAACATCAAAGATCCCCACGAGTGGAAGCTAGACCCACAAATATTTACAATGATAACTCAAAGATGGGGTCTACCAAATATAGACCTGTTTGCCAGTCCTCAAAACTACCAGCTGCCAAAAGTTTGTACAAGGACATTCCACCATCAAGCATGGAAAGTGGACGCTCTCTCCTTCAGTTGGAAAAACCTGACAGCATATGCCTTTCCTCCATTACCTCTTCTCACAAAGGTTCTTTTGAAGGTCAGAAAGGAGAAACCTCGACTGATTCTCATAGCCCCAGACTGGCCATGCCAGCACTAGTACCAGCTATTGAAGAATATGGCTCACAGCCCACCATGGATATTGCCTCAAATACCTCATTTGCTCATGCAGCAAGACAAGCAGATTCTACACAGCCAGATCAAAAACTTAAACCTGGCTGCGTGGCTGATCAATTAAGCATCCCACCAGCTCCTCTTTCACAAGCAGTACTGGATGTTATTCTAGAGGCCAGGAGGCCAAGCACCAGGAAGGCTTACACGGACAAATGGAAAAGGTTTTGTGCTTGGAACCATGCTAAAGGCCAAGACACAACTCAGCCTTATATGCCTCACATTCTGCAGTATTTAGCTGAGATGTTGCATAAAGGACTCTCCTTCTCCTCTATTAAAATCCATGCTTCAGCTATTTCAGCTCACTACGACACAAATCCACCTTTATTTTCAAATCGTCTTCTAAGGCAGTTCCTCAGAGGGGCAAAAAACATTAGACCACCTAGAAGAGCCCCTACACCAACATGGGACCTCAACTTTGTTCTGGAAAACTAACGCTACCTCCCTTTGAACCAGCTTTTTCTGCAGACCTTCAGTTCCTATCCTGGAAGACTGCCCTGCTCCTGGCAATAACTTCTGCTAGGAGAGTCTCAGAATTACAGGCACTTATGGCAGTGGAACCTTTCCTCATTTTTCATCAAGACAGAGTTTCTCTAAGAACTAATCCTTCCTTCATGCCTAAGGTGGTTTCCAGTGTAGCTTTAAATCAAACCATCCACCTACCCACTTTCTTCCCCAATCCACAGAACAAAGGTGAGAGACTCCTGCATTCCTTGGACATTCACAGGCAGACTACTTGGATAAAACTAAGGCTTTCAGAAAAACTGACCAGCTCTTTGTTTCCTATGCTACAGCTTCTCAAGGGAGGGCCATATCAGAGCAAACCATTTCTAAATGGATAGGCCATTGCATACGATTCTGCTATACCCATCATGGGAAACCAGTTCCTCCTACCATTAGATCCCACTCTACCAGGGCAACAGCTACATCTACAGCCTTTCTCAGGGGGGTTCCTACAAAGGAAATTTTAGAAGCTGCAACTTGGAGTTCTGTACACACCTTCACCAAACACTATCACTTACCTCTTTATTCTAAGTCCAGGGCAGGCTTTGCCACTGCAGTTCTGCAGGGCCTCATTGCCTCCACTAACCCTCTATGATGCCTCCACCCTACCTTAGCTTTGGGACTCAACCCAAGTGTGATGACTGCAGCAGGGTAACACGATGAACATAGTACAGTTTTGTACCTATCATAAATGTAGATGTTCGAGTGTTCACCCTGCTGCAGTCCAGGTTACCTCCTCCAACCCCTCTGATCTACTGGCTAAATCTTTGCTATGCCTTTCTGATGTATTTGCTTATAGCTGAAGGGATTTTGTGTTTGTACAGTGTTCACACCTTTTGGTACTAATTTGGATCACCTTTTTGGGGCACCTGACATCTGGGGCAAGAAAAACTGAAGAAAATGGCGTCAGTTGCAATATATGTACCCCTGGCGCACTGACGTCAGGGATGAAGCGACAGCAACCGACGTCGGACCAAGACTTTGGAAATCCGGACGACAGGATAACCCAAGTTTGATGACTGCAGCAGGGTGAACACTCGAACATCTACATTTATGGTAGGTACAAAACTGTACTTTTTACCTTTCCAAGATTTGCTACCTATACATATGTTATAAATATACTCTTGTCTTAGTATTGCAGCAACTTGTCTTGTGCTTTTCATTTTAATTTGCATAAAGAATCCATAATATATGTATGTAAGAACATATCATTTTTGTCTGTGGAACATTTCTCCCCCAAACTCTCCTGAAAATGGGATTCATGCCCAGTCAGACTTTCACAGTATTCAAATGCCAAATAAATAAATAAAATAAGACATGTTGGAAGGGTAGATATCTTTCACAGAGAATAGCTCTTTTATGGAATAAACTCCCCTTAGAGGTAAAGCATAGTAGGTCCATCACCCTTTTTAAGTGTAATCTGGATGGCTGCATGGGCAGCCATGAGTACATACCAGCCTGTCTCCAATAGTCCTCATTGAAAGGTGCTAAAACTAAGTTAGGGTCTGATAGTAATTCATGTCTGGTTAAACTGGTGTGATCACTGGCTAGGCTACAAATGGTCTCCTGGATCAACAGCCTAGTATGTACCTATGAACCTAAAATCTATGTAGAACTGGCTGCATTATCTTCACCAGCCTTCCTATTTGTACAAATTAATGTAACTGCTTAAGGCAGTGAAATGAGAAAGCTGTCCCACATCTCCTGCTCAGACACTCCCATGACCCTGTCCTACAAGATGTCCATTCTCCGCACTCATGCTCCAACACTCTTCAAACACTTACAGTGTTCTTCTACATGTTTCACCCTTACATCTTCCTCCATTGTCTTTTTTCCTAATTATTTGCAGTTCCACTTTCAAGTGTAGTTATTCCTACCCACTTTTTTGTCTATTGCTGACTACTTTCAGCACTATATAAAACACTGGAAACTCCTCACCCACCTCTGCCTTGGAACATGATGTCCATCTATTCCAGCCAACAAACAACTCTGCTGTCAACTCCTCTTTCTGATCCTTTAGTGTCCAGGTCTGCAGCTGACCCCTATATTGCTCTGTAGCTAACTCCACTTCCATCTTTACCAATTCTTCCCTACCCCCTTGATGCTGGTTCCTATTCATTTACTTCTTCAAACAGTTCACATATGCCTCCCTCTCATTTCTCAGTAGCCAACTCTCACCTTTCAGTATCCTCTTCTATGCTGCTTTCAGCCTTTCCATATTACCTCCAGACTCCAATTTCCTCCAACCATATGTCCTCTAATTACCCCACCATAATTCTCAAGAACTGCTTCCTTACCTGGCCTCTGCAGTGTCACCTGTTCCATGACCATTACCTGCTACCTCCTTAACTCTATCCACATTTTGCATGTGCATGATTTAACAGGCAAGTTTCCCAAAGTCTACCCTAACTCCGCCAACTGCACATATTCCATTACCAGCAGACAACTCACACACACACAAAAAAAAATCTTAAAACTGCTATCCATTCCTGGCTCTGTGCATTCCTTTGTTTTTATTATTATTTCCTTTCTTTTTTTGGCTGCCTCTATGACCTCATCCAATAGGTCCAATGGGACCATTTGTTCTGGTAGAACAGGCAATAAGTATTCCCAGGCTAGATGAGAGATGCATGGCTAATTCCTTCCTCTCCAGGAGCTCCATCAACCCTCTGTTCCCTGGAAGGAGTTGGGTGGTAGAAAGTATGCCAGTTTGTGGCCTCTGATGATAATCTACCCTATAAACCTGGAAGCATCCCCTCAATTGTTTGTCTGAGCCTGCAACTGCTACCTCCCAAGGGGAGGTATGCCTCTGCATGCTAGTTACCCTCAGCTAGCCTGTAATTGATCATTGTTTGATCAGTGTTCTATCCTGACAAACAAATGTAGATAAATAAAATAAATAAATAAATAACGCTCTGCAGTATTGCAAGCTCTGCCATCTTGAATATGCACTAGGTGAACACCTAGTGTTCCTAGTAGGCGTCATCCATGTGGCAAGCAAGAGTCAACCCCCCAGTTGGATGAGCCAGCAGTAGTTCCTCACTCCTTTCTACTCCAACCATCTCCTATGGACACCCATGCCACTGGTTGAACTATGATTGCCTGCAGCATAGTTAGGGCTTTATTCCTATATCCTACAAAGCTGCAAATTCTTCATTCATCCACTAACTCACATTTTAGCATCCCCTCCTTCAATGCCTTTTGACACTTACTATTAAACTCATTCATTCACTCATTTTCCTGTGCCCACTTTATCCTATTTTAGGTTGCTGCCTATGGACATAAGGCAGACAACTAATATTGGAGGGGATGGTTTCCCATCACAAAGTTCAGATGTAGACATATACCTCATCTGCAGAATGGGGTGCTGTAAACAGGTTAGGGACTGTTGCTACTGTTAAGTGCAAAAATAATGCAGAAATGCATGACTGGAGGAGACTAGCTGAATAGAGGGAGATACTGCACAAAGTACAGGGCTAATGGTAGTTAGTAGTGCATGTTGCAAGTTGGATATTTCTACAATGCTGTACTAGGGGGTTGTGCTACAGTCCCTTTTAATTCATAGTACCTAGCCATAACTCATACAACTATTGGAAATAGGGCCATGTTTCCTTGCCAATACTGCCTTATGGCTATTCTTGCAATATGTATTACATCCTACTAGTTCTGGTCTGTCAATTCTATCACTGCAAATGTCCACCCATAATCATATACCTTCAGTCACTATCAACAAGAGGTGATGCTCACCCAGAGTAGATATCTTGTTCTTGCTCTATTCTTTCTCTTCCTTGAACCAAAATGCAATTACTCTTCTGCACTTGTCATACTCAGTATTTCACCAGAATAAAAGGAATATGAGAGAACAGGAAAATGTTGTTATTGTTTGCATAGTTATACATCCTTTCCTGTCTTGCATTCTCTCATGCCATCAAACTCCTGGCTCTCAAGTACTTCTCATCTGCTAGCACACTCCATGTCTTCTCCTTTGTTCCTCCTCCTTACTATTTGATATGCTGCTGCTGTGCTCATGGACCACCACTACTCCTCCTGTCAAGCACTGCCTTTGTTCCCTGTCATCTAGGTGGTCTCCTATGATAGGTGTACATGATTTCATCTCTGACTCTGTTGCCCATAACTGCCTTCACTAGGCTACCTCTTCATGTTACTGTGTCCCCCCTTCTTCTCTTCCTTTTTTATGCATTAACATAGGGCTGATTCTTCCTTCTTGTCTCATTATCACTTCTACCTGTTCACCCCTTCCTCCTGTAGCACTATTTTTCATGTATTCTGGTCTGTCTTTTTTTTCACAGGCTAGCTTTAATACTTGTTGCTGTTTCACTGTATTTTTTGGCCTGGTCCCTAAAACCTCTTCATGCAGGAATCTCTCTGTATCCAGTGAGGGAAAACTGTGACCTTCATTCATTACCAAACAAATTATTACCTATCTAACATTAGCAATCAAGCCCTGGCCTTATCTTATCTTGGCCAGCATATTATCTTAGTATATGTCTGGTTCCTTCTATGCAGCCAACCCTTACAGCACCTAATCTCTCCCATATACCATAGTCACATTTAACATGACACAATGTTAACATTGGCTTCTACTGAATCAATCTGATTTTCTAGTTCTGGGCTGGTAACTAGGAGCAAGATCCAATCACCTGTTACGGTACATTCAAGGGTAATGTCAGTGTACAGCACTGAAAGTCAAATCCATTTTCCCAAGAAGCAGATAGTAATTACCAGACATATCAGTCAATACTAGAAATGTATACTACAGTACATAGTTAAAGCTCCCATTTTAACTGCTTCTGAAGAGTCTCATAATTTCTTACAGCAATAAGTAAGTAGATATAAATAACACATCTGTTTATCCCTGCAGTTAATCATGTAAATTCACTCATAGACACACAGGGATCTAGAGTAAAGCAGGAAGAGGGAGCAGAAAGTTTGAAAGAGCTTCTCACTGTCTTTGGAGTTGAAAGTAATGAAGTAAATTTATGCACCATCCGTACTTCTCAATGGATGGTGTGGTCTGCATTGCTCTGAATATCGCTCATCTCTGACTGCATTTATTTTGATTTGAAGCTCTTTATTAAAGGTTTGATCACTTCTATTTTGTATCTTATTCTAGTACTACATTTGTTTTATTTTAGGTTTTCTGTTCTGTTGGAGTTTTAACAGTTCTTGACTAGGGTCAGTTAAAAAAGTTACCAAAGAATCCCTTTGCAAACTGTGAATAGCATCAGTTAATAATTGCTCTTTTATTTAGAAATATCTGTATTTAGCTGAATATCACTCATCTCTGGCTGCACTTCTATTTTGTATCTAATTCTAGTACCACATTTGTTTTATTTTAGATTTTGTGTTCTGTTAGACTCTTAAGAGTTCTTGGCTAGGGGCAGTTAAAAAAGTTACCAAAAAATTCTTTTGCAAACTGTGAATAGCATCAGTTAATAATTGCTCATTTATTTAGAAATATCTGTATTTACCTGCATTCTTGCTTGCTTTTGAGTTGTCCGCCCCTACTATAAATCTCATTTTGGACACTCCTCCCAGTCCCATTTCATCAGTTCATTCTACTGAGTAGAGAGAGTTCATTTGGGAAGGCCCGCCCCCTTAGTTTCTCAACCTTGAATTATCTTGTTTCATCCCTTCCCAGTTAACCTAAAAAAACTGCACTTTATTCATCTGCTTTTACTGTATTTCTGTTTCTTCCTACTTTATTACTTTATTTTACTTTTGCTGCTTGTTCTTAAAAGTACTCAAATGCATTTATTCTGCTGCATTTATTAAGAATTGTTAGCAGCCTGATTAAATTGTAGCTATTATTCTAAGCCTTTTGCTTTACACACATGGGTTTCAGGCTAGTTGTTTTACATTAAGAAGGTTTGTGGTCTACACTCTTGTGGCAGGAGAGGTAGCCTACATCCTTCTAAGTTGGGAATTGCTGAGTGAAGGCTTAGTGTGTGTTATTCGAAAAGAGTGTTAGCTGTGATTTAAGCACTTGGGCTTCATGCCAGTTATTTTACATTAAGTAGGTTTGTGGCCTATGTGAAGCTGCCAACCCAGCTAGCTAGAATTTTGTAAATAATTCTATGTCATTGTAAGTATTAATATGATCCATAGGCTTGTCTTACAAATGTAAGTAAACTGTATGTTCTGTGCTGAGTTTCAAAAAATGTAATCACAGTGCACCCTGCTGGAGAAGAGCAGAAATGTATATGGACTATATGCCTATGCAAATGTATGTTTTCATGGTAGAAGTTGGAACATACAGTGTTAACTTGCAAAACTCTTAAGAAAATAAATTGACAAGTAAAGAATTTTACGGCTGTGTTTTCCACAGCAAAGAGACAGAATGTCTGCAGCTAGAATTTCTTTCTATTGTCTGGAAACAGAAAGACTTACAGGTTTCAAGGGTAAAAGTACTTAACTGGCTTTACGACTGCCAGTTCCAGGCAACTTCTTAGGGATAAGTATTTTGACACAGAGATGTTAGTTTTAAAGTTTCTGTTAGCTTGGAAACTAAAGGCAGAAGTGACAATAATGATGTAATATGAGATAATCCATCAGAAATGTTTGATAGTAATTTAAGAGCTATCTCAAAGAGTGAGTCAGTGCATTTTGTATCTGTCTCTGGACCTGTAAACATCCATTCAGCACTTGCATTTGCCAGGCCCTGTAAGTGAGACTTAGATCATAGTATCTCTCTTAGAGACAGATAGGAACTTGTAAGATTATTTTAGATGTTTTCTGTATTTATGTGAGACTGTCCTGCAATGTTGTTTTAAAATATTTCCTGTGATTCTGAATTCTGTTGTCACTGCGTTGAGTTATTAAGTATTGTCTTGTGCTTGTATTATTTATTATTAAATATATTTAAACCTTTTAATTATGGCTGGTTTGTTTAAAGATATTTAAGTTCTTAGGGTACTTGCATATGTATTTGGTGACACTGTACAGACCACTCTTAAATAACCTTGCTGTTGGTCATACCTACCATTTGGATAATAGTAACATTACACAGTAGAATTGGTCACCCTTTGGGAAGGGCATTATAGTAGCTGATAAAGAGTGGTTGGTGGCAGCTGGTACTACTTATAGTCTGGGCAGAAGGGGGCATGGCTAGTAAACCTGTGCCAGCCTTCCCTAGGAGTGTCTTGTGTGTTTGTATATAAATCAAATCTCAAAGTGTGAGTGTGTGTGTCAGCTACTTGGGCAGGGACACAAAGCCTGGTTGGACAGACAGGGTGCTGGAGGTTTTGTCTTGACCACTCAGCTGAGATCTTAACCATATAGATGTGCCAGTGAGGAGCCTTACTGGGGATCTTGAGAAAGAGGGGGAACCAGCCCCAGACGGTCTGTGATCTCTGAGTGCTCTTAAGGGAAACTGTACTTTACTGTGTGTGTACTTGTCATCCTCCCAATGTGCACATCCCTCACTGGTGCTAGTGGTAAGGATTGAGGCTCCTTGATTACTGGGCCAGTGTAGGGGAGTCACATATTAATTGTTTGGGTGTGGTGAGATAGGCACATCACATATTAAGTGGCTTCTAGTGGTGTGGATATTGAATTCGTGTAGCCTATGTACAGTGGTCACTGAAGGCATTTTTGTACTCTAAATCAGCCACGCAGTGGATGTTCAGAGTTCATATCACAATTGTTTTATTTATTTTGTTAGCTTAGTTAGTCAGGGAGAGCAGGCAAGCATGTCAGCAGAGGAGTATGGCAATCTGACAAGGAGGCAGTTGGCTAAGATGTGCCAAGGCTAAAGGACTGGTGCATGTCAACATGACTAAAGCAGAAATAATTGCAGCTTTAGTCACAGCTGCATCACAGAATAGAAACCAGAAGGACAATCAGACTGGCCGTGGAGATGTACAACTCACAGAAAATAGACCGTTCAACCTTTACACAGAGGACTTAAAAATCTGTCTGGAGTTAAAGAGACTTGAGCTAGAGGCCAAGTGTTTGGAAACAGAGGCAGCAGAGGGACTGAGGCATCTAGAGACTGAGGACAATGAGAAACTGCAATGCCTGGACATTGAGGAGAAGGAGAGGCAGAGGCAACATGAAAAGGGGATGCTGACCCTTTGCCAGAGTCATAGAGGTAATGGGGAAGGGAGTAACTGAACCCCAGAAGAAACAAAGGTCAGTACATTTCTTCCACAATTTACAGAGGGGGATAATTTTGATAGTTTCATTCATATGTCTGAGAGGGTATGTAGTCAGTATGAAGTTGACCAAGGTAAAGCTATAACGTTCTTTCCAAACTGTCTGATAATGATTGATTAAATTATAATGTTGCAAAAAAACTGTCTGCTACAATGTTTTAAGTTAACACCTAAAGCTTATAGGAAAAAAACTTCATGAGCATAGAAGCAAGGCAGATGAAAGTGTGTGTGAATATGTTGCTGAACTAAGTACTTATTTTCATAGGTGGGTGACTGGATGTCAGGTCACCAGTTTTGAAGGGCTGGCAGACCTTTTGGTGAGGGAACAAGTCCTTAGCACTTTTCCTGAGGACATGAGAATCCAGCTAGCTGATAGACAATGCCTTACTGTAGATGAGCTGGGGAAGTAGGATGACCAACACCTATCAAGTAGGGCATCCCTGCACAGGAAAGGGACACCTAGTGCTGCTCATGGCTCTAAGGGAACCCATAGTGGGCAACCCAGACTGCTCCAACAGAATCTGCCAATAGCAGGGGAAGCCACTCATCCAGGTACATGTCCAGGACCTAGGGTAATGTTTTAAATGCAACCAGTGGAGCCATGTAGCATATATATGTCCACAGAGGCAAGGTGGGAACAAAATGTGGGAGAGCCAGTAAGTGGGGATGACAAAATGGCAGCAGTAAGTTGTCTCGAGACAACAAGTGTACCAAACTACCACAAGAGGTTATATCCTATCTTAGTGAATGGGAAAGAGACCATGGCTAAGAGAGAGACACAGCCTCTGACCTAACCATTGTGAAGCCTGCAATGGTTACAGAGGAGCACTACTTGCTTGGGCAGTGTACTCCAGTCAGAGCTTTAGAAGGGACCTCATTCCAAATACTGTTGGCTAGGGTTCACCTTGACTGGGAGAGTGGAAAAGGAATCAAGCAAGTAGGTGTGTTTGATGATATCCCTGCAGATGTCCTGAAAGGGAATGATTCTGATAATGCAGTACTGTGTCTGCATGCAGTTACACACAGTCAGGCTTGGAGACAAGCATATGGGTTTGGTAGCCTGGGGGAGACCCAGACAGATGGCACACATGCAGCCAGGACTGATAAGATGATTACTTCAGGGATAGAGCTATCCTGTAGCAGTGAGACTGAAGGTGAGCCACAGCTGCTTGTGGATACAGATGTTCCCTTGGACAGAGTGACTGCAAGGGCAGAGGTGAGTAGTATTACCCAGGCTGACAGTGAGGAACTGCTGTCAGAGGATGCCAGACTTCCTGTGGAAGGAGAGCTGGGAAGGGTTGCAAAGAGAGTTGAGACAAGCTCAGCTCTCAGACCCTACATTACAAGGCCTGAAGGAGGTAGCTAGTGAGGCACCTAATTCTCAAGGGAAGGGGTATTCTGTATACGGAGATAAAGGGTATAGAGAGTGGACCCCCGAGGGATGGCTAGAATGTGAGAGAATACAGCAGTTGGTAGTGCCCAGAGCCTACCATCTGGCATTTCTAGCCATAGCCCATGATATTCCCTTTGCAGGTCATATGGGCATAAAACACACAAAGAAACATATTATGCAGAACTTTTATTGGCCTGGGATTTCCAGAGATGTAACAGGGTACTGCAGGACCTGTGAGCAGTGCCAAAAGGTAGGCAAGGCAGGAGATAAGATGAAAGCTCATTTGATGCCTTTGCCTGTGAGTGAGGAGCCATTTCAGAGGATAGCTATGATTACTGTGTGGCCTCTAAGTATGCCAGGTTCCACAGGAAAAGAGTATATCCTAGTGGTAGATTATGCTACAAGATACCCTGAGGCAGTGGCACTGTCCATCATTAAGGCAGAGAAGGTGGCAAATGCTTTGTTAGAAATTTTCAGCAGGGTAGGCTTCCCAAAAGAAATACTGACTGACAGAGGTGCCAATTTCATGTCAGACTTGCTGACTTGTCTTTGAAGTACTGTGGGGTGAAGCAGCTAAAGACCACCTCCTACCATCCACAGACTAATGGTCTTGTTGAAAGGTTAACCTCTACATTCAAGATGATGCTACGGGCATTTGCAGACCAGTTTAAGATGGACTGGGACAAATATATGCCCCATCTGTTGTTTGCTTACAGAGAGGTTCCCCAGGAATCCACAGGTTTTTCACCCTTTGAGTTGTTGTATGGGCATAGGGTGAAGGGACCTCTAGATTTAATTTGAGATGAGTGGGAGGGTGAGTGCGAATCTCGTTGTGGCATATGTCCTAAACCTTAGGACAAGGCTCAGGAAGTTCATGGGCTTGGCCCAGGAGAACCTGGCAGAAGCCCAACAGCAGAGAAAGGTCTGGTATAACAGGAATGCTCGAGCTAGAGAGTATGACATAGGACAGCAGGTAATGGTTCTCATTCCTGTCAGACACAACAAGCTGCAGGCAGCTTGGGGGAACCCTACAAGATGGTAAGGAAGGTCAGTGATGTTAACTACATGGTAGAATGGCTAGGCAGGAGGTAAGGACACAAATTGTACCATGTTAACATAATGAAACCTTACCATGAGAGGGAGGCCCTTGTGCTGAGTATTTGCAGTGGATTGCAAGAGAGTCTGTGATGGATCTGGTGACTGATTTCCTCAGTGAGGCTTGGACTGACAATCAGTGGAAGGGGTAGCAATGTCCCAGCAGACATCCCCTATCCAGGTTTGAGAAATCTGAGCAGTGTAACAGGAGTTTGGGGACATGTTCACTGGAAAACCAGGGTGCACCCACCTGGTGCAGCACCATGTGGATACAGGACCCCAAAGGCCTATTAGGCAGGCCCCTTATAGGGTGCCTGACAAAGTCAATCTCAGAGGGAGAAGATACAGGAAATGTTGGACCTAGGGGATATTCAGGAGTCCAGCAGTCCCTGGGCCTCCCCAGTGGTGCTAGTACCAAAGAAGGATGGCAGCACCAGGTTCTGTGTGGACTACAGGAAATTAAATAGTCAAACGGAGTCAAATGCTTACCCAATGCCTAGGACAGATGAAGCCCTGGGTTGGGATAAGTATCTTGCCACCATTGATCTTACCAAGGGTTACTGGCAGGTGCCCTTGACTCCCAGTGCTAGAAAGTGGTCAGCCATTGTGACTCCTTTTGGCTTGTATGAGTTCACAAAGACCCCCCTTTGGGATGAAAAATGCCCCAGCAACTTTCTAGAGGCTGTAAGATCATATCCTAGCAGGAGCAGGATATTTTGCCTTTGCTTACCTAGATGATATTGCCATCTACAGCCATTCCTGGCAGGAGCACCCTCAGCATGTCAGGGAGGTGCTGGGTAGACTACAGAGGGCAGGGCTGGCCATTAATCCCAGAAAATGTCAGGTTGGTATGGCAGAGGTCTCCTACCTGGGAAACAGAGTGGGGAGTGGTAAGATCAGGCCAGAACCAGCCAAACTGGAAGCCATTCAGGCATGGCCTGCACCTGTTAGCAAAAAGCAGGTGAGGGCATTCTTAGGGACAGCAGGGTACTACAGAGAGTTTGTCCTCAATTATAGTACCATTGCTGCTCCCCTCACAGACCTGACAAGGAAAAACAGGCCAGATAAGGTAGTGTGGACCCCAGCATGTGAGCAGGCATCCCAAAAGCTTAAAGGGGCTTTGGAAGAACGCCCTGTGTTAGCCAGTCCAGATTACAGCAAATAATTTGTTGTGCAGGTGGATGCTTCAAACAATGGGGTGGGGCTGTACTTAGCTAGATTTCTTTAGAGGTAGAACAGCACCCAGTGGTTTACCTGAGTTGTAGTCTCCAACCCAGGGAGGAATGCTATTCAGCTGTAGAAAAGGAATACCTAGCCATAGTGTGGGCACTGCAGAAACTTCAGCCTTATCTGTATGGTAGGAAATTCACTGTAGTTACAGACCACAATCCCCTAACATGGCTACATTGAGCCAGCCAGCAAAATGCCAAGTTACTAAGGTGCAGCTTAGGATTTCAAGCATATGATATGACAGTGCAGCACCGCAGTGGGGTTAGCAATGCCAACACAAATTGGCTCTCAAGACAGGGAATGGGGTAAGGTATTCCAAGATAGCCTCAACCCACAAGCAACATTTCTCAGGGGTCACTTGAGAAACGAGCTTGAGTTCTCATGGGGGGATGTGAAGCTACCAGCCCAACTAGCTAGAATTTTGTAAATAATTCCATGTCATTGTACATATTAATAAGATCCATAGGCTTGTCTTACAAATGTAAGTAAACTGTATGTTATGTGCTGAGCTTCAAAAATGTAACCACAGTGCACCCTGCTGGAGAAAAGCAGAAACGTATATGGACTATATGCCTTTTTAAAGTATGTTTTCATGGTAGAAATTGAAACATACAGACTTAACCTGCAAAACACTAAGAAAATAAGTTGACAAGTAAAGAGTTTTACGACTGTGTTTTCCACAGCAAAGAAACAGAATGTCTGCAGCTAGAAATTCTTTCTATTATCTGGAAGGTTTCAAGGTTAAAAGTATTTAACTTGTTTTACAACTTTCAATTCCAGGCAACTTCTTAGGGATAAGTATTTTTGACACAGAGGTGTTAATTTTAAAATTTCTGTTAGCCTGGGAACTAAAGGCAGAAGTGACAAGAATGATGCAATCTGAGATAACCTAGCAGAAATGTTAGATAGTAATTTAAGAACTATCTCAGAGAGTGAGTCACTGCATTTTGTATTTGTCTCTGGACCTGTGAACATCCATTCAGCACTTGCATTTGCCTGGCTCTGTAAGTAAGACTTAGATCATAGTATCTCTCTTAGAGATAAATAGGAACTTAATAAGATTAGTTTAGATGTTTTATATATTTATGTGAGACTGTCCTGCAATGTTGTTTTAAAATATTTCCTGTGATTCTGAACTCTGTTGTCACTGTGTTGAGTTATTGAGTATTTCCTTGTGCTTTTATTATTTACTATTAAATATATTTAAACCTTTAATTATGGCTGGTTTGTTTAGAGATATTTAAGCTCTTACAGTACTTGCATATGTATTTGGTGACACTGTACAGGCCACTCTTATATAGCCTTGCTGTTGGTCACACTTACCATTGTATAATAGTAACATTACACAGTAGAATTGATCAACCTTTGGGAAGGGCATTATAGTAGTCAATAAAAAGTGGTTGGTGGCAGCTGGAACTACCTTATAATCTGTGCAGAAGGGAGCATCGTTAGTAAATCTGTGCCAGCCTTCCCCAGGAGTGTCTGTGTGTTTGTATATAAATCAAATCTCAAATGTGTCAGCTACTTGGGCAGGGACATGAAGCACTGGTTGGACAGAGAGAGTGCTGGAGGTTTTGGCTTGACCAATCAGCTGAGATCTTAGCCCTACAGCTGTGCCAATGAGCAGCCTTATTGGGGATCTGGAGAGAGGGGGAACCAGCCCCAGACTGACCGTGATCTCTGTGTGCTCTTAAGGGAAATTGTACTTTACTGTGTGTGTACTTGTCATCCTCCCAATGTGCACATCCCTCACTGGGCTAGTGGTGAGGATTGAGGCTCCCTGATTACTGGACCAGTGCAGGGGTGTCACAGTCTACACTCTTGTGGGAGGAGAGGGTAGATTCTGCCCTTCTGAGTTGGGAATTGCTCATTGAAGGCTTATTGTGGCTGCTTATTTGAACTGTTTCTTTCTGAAGTCGGTGTGCCTTGTTTGCTGTAGCATAGACTAGATGCAGACCTGCTGAATCTAGCTCTGTTTGTATAACTTGAGCACTAATCCAGGCCATCTTTTTTAGAGAGGGTTTCCCTACACTCTAGTGGCAGGAGTGTGCAGTTAGAATTTGTCTGATTGAAAACTGCTGGAGCAGGGCTCAGTTTGAGCTTTTTTATTGGTTAATTTGTTTAAATCAGTTTACTCTTGTCTGTTACTGATATATTTAAGTGTGTATCTGTTCTCCTGTGTTAAATTGACCTAAACAGTGTTTAAATATCTTTAGCATAGTCTGCTTACAGGTTTTGCTGTATCCAGATCTGTTTGTGTGATTCCTGTATTTCCTGCTACACCATCTTGTGTTGGTTAGGGCCTGCTTGCACTTAGTGGGAGTAAGTGAACTAGTTGGAACTGGTCTGGCATAGGGTGCTGAGCTAAGAGCTCGGAGACAATGGTTAATTGGCCAATTTCAGTGTTTCTATTTTACTTTTGTTTTTGTGGTATTTAAACCCAGCATTTGCATGGATTTGCGCTTGTTTGCCCATTGTGCACTGCTGCTGCACTGTTTTAACCCTTTGCAAGGTATGTCAGTTGCATTTTTCCCTTACCAGCACTCCTGTGTAAGTGAAGTCCTCACATGCAGCTACTGTATTGCTATTATCTAGCCCTACTCACACCTATAAATACACTCCTCAGATAGTACCCACTCTACTATCCATGACCTCCCTTCCACAGATTCTGATAACCATGGATAGACAATTTCCTATGGTTTCTCCTGCTAGTCTGGTTGATATGGGCATCCTGAGACAGTGTAACAACTGCCTTATGTACACAGACAACCCTCTACTACTACCACCTAGGAACACAATATGTGAGAGATGCAATTACATTAAGAACCTAGAATCTTTGCTATATTAGTCACAAGCCGGTACATCTGGCTCTGAGAAGGCTGCCTGCACAAACACTAAGAACACCACACCTTTAATACCACCCACATCTATACAACACACTTCTACATATGCAGGGGTTCTCAACAAAAACATACCAAAACAAAAGAGACCTCTGAAGCAAAAACACACACACACATCACAATCCACAGCACCAAGCATTACACACAGTACACAAGTCTGTGTCTCACAGCCTCTAAGTCCCAGCCATAAACCTAACATACTAGTCACAGGAGACTCTATCGTGAGACACACAGATGTTCTCCTCAGCAGACAAGACAAGGAGAAAGTCATGGTAAGTTGCTTGTCAGGTGCTAGAATCCACCATATTATGCATGCAATCAAGTCTCTTAAAAACAGGCACTGTTATGACTCTGCCATAGTCCATGTTGGTGTGAATGACATGAGACGTACCTCTCTGGACCATATGAAGACAGACATGATTGAGCTTGGTGAATATGTGTCCGAGGCAGGTATGTCCCTAGCAGCATCCTACCATGACCCAGAATTATGCCTCAATACAAACAGAAAATTATTGACTTTAACAATTGGCTTAGTTTCTGGTGTCATTCCAAGGGGATCCAGTACTTGACAGCTTGGGAGGACATGATTGACAGACCATGATGCTTTGCCAGCGATGGCCTTTATCCATCTAGCCTTGGATTCAGGCTTCTGGCAAAGGCTCTTGACTCCCCCATAATGCCTTTTCTAGGCAAATTCATGAGCACAAAATTACCAACATGAACAATTCTTCTAAATGAAATTTAAAGGTCATGCTGCTAAACACTAAGAGTCTTAGCATGAAACTGCACTCATTGCAAGTATTCCTTGCCTCGAGGATGCTGACATTTGTGCAGTCACTGAAACCTGGTTCAAAGCGATGGAGAGCACCTCAGCCTTACCATGTTACTTATACTACCATACTTTCAGACCACAAAAGGAGGGCTACAAAGCCAAAGGAGGTGGAGTTTCAACATTTATCAAAGACATACACACCTCCAGGCTGGTCAAACGGTATGACGTACAGGAGACTCTCCAAGTGCAGTTGACAAAACAACTCTTCAAATCATAGCTTGCTACAGACCCCAACCATGACTCAGGACACCCACTCCACCTATCTGTACTTACTTGAGTCCATCAAGATTCAAACCTCTACCCTGATCCTGGGTGAGTTTAACTACCCAACCATACAGTGAAAGACATATTCTAGCCCAAACATGAACACCTAGAGATTCCTCAACTTTGTCAATGTCAGTGCATTGGATCAGATGGTCGACACCCCTATGAGAGGTAGAAATATCCTGGACCTGGTCATAACCAACATGAGTAGCCACTGTAGCGCCACTACAGTGTCATCCTCCTTGGTAAGATCCAACCATAAAGTGATCACTTTTGAAATCACCCCCCCCTCCACTTGTCAGGGTCAAACAAAAAGACTTTTTCAAAGCTGACTGCAATCTCCTCAGAGCAGGTATAAGCAGCTTCACAGCCACCTTCCCTTCAGTTGGTACTAGCACTTATGTCCAAGTCTACACCAAAAAATTTTATGAGCACCTACATAGTGTATGGACTCAGCAATACCTGACAGGACCAAATCATCTTCCTCAAGGAAGACTAAACCTATAAGGTGGACAGCAGCAATAAACAAATTCTATAATAAAAGGAAACAATTGCTGTCCAGGACCAAGAAGGAGCACGTGCCAGGTTGGAAACAATCTCTCCTTTGCCTGAACAAGCAAATAAGGTCACTGGTGAAATCATCTAAGGCTAACGTCGAGGCAAAATTGGCCACATCCACTAAGGACAATCACAAGGCCTTCTTCACATATGTCCATAATCTCAAAGGAACCCCCTAAATCTGCTCTGAACTGGTGGTCAATAACACCACATACACAAATGCCATAGATATAGCCAACCTGCTGGCAGATAGGTTCAGTGAAAACTTTCCCCCCCTGTTCCCCTCATCAGTAAACCAGGACATCCCCAGCATCTGCCCCCTTCCCCGCAAAACCAGGCAGCAGGTCTTTAATGCCCTCTCAAAGTAAAAAAATATAGTGTCCATGGGACCTGATAACATCCCTGGCTATATCCTACATGAACGCATGCATAAGCTCACAGCTCCATTAGGCACCCTATTCAACCAAAGCCTGAGCACCAGCTTTGTCTCAGCTGAATGGAGAACAGCCACTGTCATCCCTCTACACAAAAGTAGAGCGTCCACTGACTCTGGCAATTATAGGCCCATCAGCCTAACTTGCCTGATCTGCAAGGCCATGGAATACATAATCATCAACTTTATAAACAAGGACACTGGCAACCTCACAACGTTCGACCCCACACAGTTTGGTTTTGTCAAAGGGAGATCATGCCTGTTAAACCTGGTTGACTTCTTCGAAACAGTCACCAAAGCCATGGATGAGGGGAAGACTGTGCACACCGCCTACCTTGATATCTAGCCAAAGCCGTTGACACTATTCCCCACTTGGGCATAAAAGATAAACTCTCCCAGTTAGGCATCAACCTGTATGTTACCAGATGGGTAGCTAACTGACTCATTGATAGAATCCACTCAGTCAAAGTAGGGGAAGCCACCTCTAGTAGTAGACCCGTAATGAGCGGTGTACCCCAAAATCGGTCTTGGGGCTTCTGCTGTGTGAGATATACTTTTCTGAGGTGCAAGCCAAAACCAGTGGTCTGTGGCTGATCATGTTTGCAGATGACTTCAAGCTGCGTGCTGTCTTAAATTCCCCTAGTGATGTGGACATCCTCCAAGAGGGCCTTACCCAAACTAATGACTGGTGCCAGAAGCATGGCCTTAAACTGAATGCCAAGAAATGCATTATTATCCCCTTTGGGGAAAATGGCATTCCCCACTAATTATCACATTAATAACAATGTACTAAGCACATAGTCAGTCATGAGGGACTTGGGCACCCAGGTTGATAGCAACCTGACTTTTGACCACCACATTGCCTCCACTGTACGGAAGGCTTTCTACATGGCCCACCTCATAAATAAGGATATTTCATCCAGAAACAATGAGGTCATAACATCCCTGTACTCCTCCTTTATCAGGCCCATTATCGAGTACAATGCCCCCTTCGGCATGTACCTTACCAAGCACATGCAGCAGCTGGAGAGACCACAGAGGTTTTTGACCAGGAAAATCCAGGGTCTCAAACACCTATCCTATAAAGATAGGCCAAAAGCCCTGTCCCTCTACTCAGTCTCATACAGACTGCTCAGAGGTGACCTGTGTTTGGCATACAAGGCCATCTCAGACCCAGCCTTAGTGGAGTTGCTGCATATCTGTAAGCCAAACTCCATTCGCGCAACCTGCATGCAAGGCCTTAACCTGGTCTATGACATTAATAGAACTTGTTGGCGGGATAGATTTGTGTCCCAAAGACTCCCCCATCTGTGAAATAGACTCCATATCAAGCAGAGTACCTCTCTAACCCTCTTTAAGAGGAACCTAGATGACTGGATAGGAAACAGAAAATACACCCCTGGGATCCCACCAGTGTCCCTGCTGGACAGGGGAAACAGGTGCTGACTTTGAGGGATCATGAGAGAAATTCTTGGCTAGGCTTATAACAGCCTCTGGGCCAATAGCCTAGTCTCATCCTATGAACCTATGACTGAAAGCCTGAAAGCATAAAGTCTGCCTCCAGAAGCAAACACTTCCTATGAATTCAACAGACTTGGGGTAGAGGAAATGAAAGCAGTTGATGCTGAAAATCAAGATAAATGAAGTACAACAGTTGCATTCACAAAGCATGTATATACTGAAAGGCATAATAATGTGGCGGGACTGTTACACTGGAGATTGTGCAAACATTATGGTATCAAAGTGGCTGAAAAACACAGGAAACATGTGCCACAAAGAATCATAGAAAATGATGAAGTTTATATCACATGGGATCACCCAATACCAACAGTTCAAAAGCTAGATGCTAGAAAACCGGATATAGTGGTCCGAGAAAAGAAGACGAAAGTAGCATTGATCACTGAATTCTCCACACCCAGTGACTACAGTGTCTTGTGTACAGAGAGACACAAAGTCATAAAATACTTGGATCTGCAGGCAGAAATGAGAGCCATGTGGAAGAAAGATACCCAGACAGTTCCAATAGCAGTAGCAGCAACGGGTCTTATAAAAAAGAATTTACAATCGTATTTAGATATCTTATCAGTTCATGAAACACTGTACGAACTGCAGAAGGAGTCATTACTGGGCACATTGTGGGTGCTGCGAAGAGCACTTTTGGCTGACATCAAAGAATGAAACAATACTAATTTCGTGAACTTTAATCATACTTTGACTTAGGAATGGGGCCCATTCCCGTCATAGTATTAGAAACCCAAAAGACTTGGAGGAATTAAAAATGGCAGAATATTATTAAAAAAACAGCTGAAAAGAGCCTAGATGGCAAAAAGTAATTATAGAGCATGATATCAGTCTTAAGTCTGTCTAGGATACTGGCTGGTCCTGAAATTACAGTGTAAAAATTCTAGAAATAAGGCCCCTGACAGCACTTCAAGGAAATCTCTGACAATCCTGTACACTATGGGGAAAATCAGGGTTGAGTGTTATACAGCTGCATTCATTTTAGGTTGTCTTTTTGGCTGAATCTACATAAGTTACAAGACAAAATAGCAAAAATACCATGAGCCATCAGGCTGCAGGAAACAGTCAGAGTTGGCTGCAGGAAACAGTCAGAAATAACTCAATTTGCATAACCCATTGTTCTGTTGATAACGCAAAGTGAAATATTTAGTTAATCACTCAGCAAATAAGCATATAATATCAACAGTTTATTTAAAGGTCTTCAGCTCAGTTTCAAGAATAGGTGAGAAGACCATATTCATTCCAATGGAGCTTTGGAAGTTTGAACTCTAACTTCCAGTGGCAGCATCCTGAGGATTTTGATAAAATCAAGTTATACCCTCACAGTTCAAACAAATGTTCACACTTCTAGAAACTTAGGTCGCAGTAAAAATTGTAAATTATAGTTTTTTTTCTAATGTTTATAAACAACGTACATACCTCAGTAACCAGTCAATCTACAAACTTTAAGCAGAATTTCAATCATTCAACTGTGAGCTTTCATATGCGGTTAAGCAGTTCTATCTGCCTTGCTTGGTTGTTGAGCTATTTAGAGAAATATGAAAATTTTGAGAAATATGAAAATTGTGGCGATATAAATGTATAGTACATTAACAACATTTAATATCTCCTTAGCTGCACTAGAAAAAGGTCATATATTAATGCAGCTATGTTGCCATAGCATTTTTTTGCAGTTATCAATATAAATATGAATGAGCAATATTAGACACCTGGAAGCATCATTAGCCTAGAGAAACAAATGGTGCAGAATCACTAAGATTTAACAAGACTCTAGTGAAGCATAATCAGACTCAGAGTAATACACTAAATGCCCTTGTCAATGCAGCATCATTATTCAGCATGCCAGCACAGAATGCATCTATACAGACTTCGCAACTTTACGCTTGCTGACAGTTCTGAGATGGCAGATAATGTTCTGCTACCAGTACAAACCATTTCAGTGTGACATATATTAAAACATTCAACCACACGGTGGGTTCAGATAAACTCAGGCATGTTAACAAAATCTTAAATAATTCAGAAATTCACAGATAAACAAATCAAGTAGTCAGAGAATCTATCATATTCCTATAAATTCAGGATTCTCAGTTCTACTCTGTATGCTAAAGGTGGTTGTGTAGGGCACCTGACTGCTTTGTAGAAAAGTTCAAAAGAGAAAGGTAAGCTGGAAATTAACTTCTGTCTTATGGTAACATGCAGTAATATTAATTAAAAGTGCCATTTTATTCACCTATTGGTTATCACTAAAAGCTTCTGTGGAGTGTTACTTGACACAGTTATGAATTATGTGGGTGTTTTTATTACAGCAGATATGACCCTTGTATAATTATCTATCTCAGTATAAGTATTAATGAAACTAATGAATCCTGCTAAATCCAGGGACTTACTGATACTGATATTCTTTCTCTGAATTAGAATAAGAAGTAAAAGGAAATATACAGGAAGATGACTAAAATCAAGATTTAAGCTGTAGTCTTTAAAAACAGCATGTGTATGAACCTTAGGTTTGAAGAAAATAATGTATTTTCTGAATGCTGAAGTTATTAGTCAGTGTTTAAACAACAGAAACCACTAATGCTTTCCTTGTACTAAAGAAAAGGTGCTGAAAGACTGCGTATCTTATCTTCACATTTAATCTCAAGCAAAAGAATTCCTAAACAACTACCATAAGAATTATTTAGGAATTCTTTCAAGATTCAGATGCTCACGTCTTTGAAGCTTAAACTTTGCTAAAGCCAAAAAAATAAAATCTTAAAAGGATGCTGTGTCTTCTACCAGACTTTGTTTTTATTGAACTGGGAAATATATTCAATCAGTTTGACGGAATGATGTATATAACCTATTTTTGCAGACAAGCTCAGAAATGTACTTTTTTGAGTGCACTGTTCACTAAGCAGGCTATGTTTAGGGAAAGTAATGTCTTAAAATTAACTGCATACATTTTACTTGTTTATTTTGATTATTTTATTTGAGGCATATCCAACGTTTTAATATCTTGAAAAGTGGGAAGGTACCCAAAACAAAAACAGAAATAAAATAGGGTGTAACAATTTCAGATGAGCTTAAAATAGGCCAGCAAGGAGAGCAGCAGTAAAAATAGATGATGAAGATTCTGTGATACCTATAGAAAGTCAGTACTAGTAGGAAGAATGAGGTCAGTAAAGGCAGTGAGTTCAACATAATCTGGAGTATGAAAAACTTAAACAGGATGTAATGGGGAAAGGCACCAGAAGTCAAAAAAAGACAGGCACAGAGGGCGAGCTGGGAAGAGAAACAGACTGATGAGATGAACAGCTATACTTGTAGGAAGACAATGATGGAAGGAACTTGTAAAAGTATGCAATTGCCTCACTGTATCAACAGAAATTAGCAAAGGTCAGAAAACCTGATGTTCAGTAATAAAAAGCACAATCACAGATGGCAGGACACCTTACGAAATGTGTGAAGAAATGTAATTAAAGGGAAAGTAGTGCAATTGTTAACACCCTTAGCTGAACCACATCAGGCTCAGAACAGGCTGAGTAACATGAACAGTATATGTGAGGAGGGTAAGTCAGAAAGAAGCAACCTTTCTGACAGTCAGCAATAGACAGATTACCTGGCAAACAATAAAAATATTGTATAAGATAAGATAAGAAGTGATAAAAAACAAAAAACAAAACTTAGAAAAACAAAAAAAATGAAGCGAAAAACGTCACCAAGCACCAGTTTATTCCAAATGTTGAGCGCTTTCTTAAGAACAATGTCAAACTTCTTCGGAACACAGTTTAAAATCTCAATTAAGCTTAAATACAGCAATTAAGTCACATGACTAAAAATTCTACCCCTCAATTAATTAATAAGATAAGAAGTCTTTTGGCTGCTTTCAATGCATTTCTGTGCTTTAATTTTGATGGAATTAACATACCTTGATCAGGCACGCTCTACTGAATAATTTCATAAATAATTGTCTTTGAGTATCCCGCCCTAAGAATATTAGTAAATTCACATAAAATGGGAAAAATGTTCAAGTATAAAACAGTAAAAACACAGAGTATTCCCATTAAGACAGACCATTCATTCCCTGCCTAACAGCTGATGAAACTGAGAATGAGAAGCATTATTTGTGTATTGGGGTGGGGGTGTGGAAACATTTTTATTGAGCCCTATACTCCCCCACCTATATGGCTGTGATGTCCCACCTCTCGGCCAGTAATCAAGGAGCCTCAGTCCTCAGCACTGGCACCTGTAGGGAACGTTCACTGGGAGGATAACAGGTAAACACACAGTATCTCCAGATGCACTGTCTGCATCAAGCACAATCAAGCACAATTTCCCTTAAGAGCAGACAGGGAACGCAGTCAGTCCAGGGGCTGGTTCCTCACTCTTTCTCCAGATCCCCAATAAGACTCCTCACTGGCATAGCTATAGAGCTGATTCCTTAGCCAGGGTTCCCAAGCCAAGTCCTGCAACACTCTTTCTGTCCAACCAGTGCTTTGTGTCCCTGCCCAAGTGGCTGATACACACTCTCTTTGAGATTTGATTTGCACACACACACACACACACACACACACACACACACACACACACACACACACACACACACACACACACACACACACACACACACCTGGGAAAGGCTGGTACAAATTTACTAGCTATGCCCCCTTTTGCTCAGACTATGAGATAGTTATCAGTGCCACCAGAACCCCTCGCCAGCTACTTTAAGGCGCTTAACAAAGGGTGTCCAATGTTACTGTGTAATATTAATACTAATCCAAATGGTAGTCTGACCAAGAGCAAGGATATTAGGAGTGGCCCACACAGTGTCACCAAATAAATATACAAATACTCTCAAAACTTAAATATCTCTACAAAGGTCAGCCACAATGAAAGGTTTAATATATTTAATAATAAATAAAATAACAAGACAATACTAAATATCTATTCACAGTGACAGCAGATTACAAAATCACAGGAAATATTTAAAAAAAATTGAAGGAAAGACTCAGACAAATAAAGAAAAACAATATCTAAACTAAGCTTCACTATATTCCTGACTGAATCTTAGAGAATTATACTATTGCCTAATAACCTACTTGGGCAAGGCAAGATGAAATACGTGAACAGGCTCTCTAGTCAGGCCCCAAACAGAATACTCTGGCTCACTCAGAGACTTCTCAAAATAATATCTAAAATATTACTTCTGAGATAGTTTGCAGAATGACATCACTGATGATCATCTGACTTCTAGTTCTCATGCAAACCCCCATTGCTGGAAGCTGGCAGGGTTTAGCACCTACCTGTAAAAATACACACACAATGTATTTTGCTCAGATCTGTGGCAGGTGCTGGAAGTCATAAAATAATTTCATACTTCCACACTTCCAGAGTAGTAATTCACCCAGAAAGCTTCCTAGTACAGACTTTGTGTCTCTGGCTGCATTGAAACATGTGAGATAGCATCTTTATGGCCTACCTCATAAAGTGATTTCAATTCAGGTATATTTTAAAGTTTGCTGGACTGAGGTTAACCTCCTGTCTTCCAGTTTTCTCTGTTAAAACATATACATTTATACAGTTACAACAGTGCAAGAATCATTTCTGTTCTTTCCAGTAGGGCACACTGTTGATACATTTTAAACACAAGCACTTTACAAATACATTTTCAACACAAATATCTGTACAAATCAGTTTGATATACACATGACATACAGTTCTAATACATTTGTAACACAAGCATCTTGTATAAATCAGTTTGATATTCACAATTATTTACAAAATTCCAGCTAACTGTGCTGGCAATACCTCCTATTGTTACAATGGCCATAGCATCCAACAGGTTGAAAAGCGATGAGCCATGAAATTGGTCTCCAACATCATTGTGCAAAGTAATCATGGATACCTTCACCTTGTACACCACACCAGCATGTGATCCATGGTCCCTTCTAAGGATTCTACTATGGAAGTATGCTCAGGCACATGGTCCTCATCCCTTCCTCTAACACAGGCAAGTAAGTTAAGCCTTGTCCTTCCTCACTTCTCCTACACTAGCTCCAACCAAGCCAATAATAAAACTCATGTTGCCAGGGTCACAGTCATGGCTTTGTCTCTCTACTCCAGTAAAGCTGACAGAGATTTTTATACTCACTAGAAAGTACAAATCATCTGACACTATCAAGTCATGTTTGCTTCAGGTTGCATTCATGAAAACAGAGATTAGCTGAACAAAATTAAACAGTATTTTATTTCCCTTTTGACAGTAACCTAAACTTATGTTATGTTTATTATATCAGGGGAAGGGGAGGACGAACCAAGGGAAATAATAAATAAACAGCATTCGAATATAACTGAAAGTAGGGCTATTTTATTAATGGTGGATAATTTTATGATTTTTAACTAAAGATTTTTACTAAAAATTGAACATAGCCATTTGGTTTGATGATAAATCCTCTTTAGCCAGTACTCAGTTTAATAAGAAAAGTTTTTAGAACCCACCACCCCATCTGTTGGTCTTAGCCTTTGAGAAGGCCGTGAATCTGATATTCGTAAAGATTTTAACACTAGCTTTTATCATGGAATTAGTAATTTATATTTTACTGAAAAAGAATGTTTTGGATTTATTAATAACATCAGGGTTATGAAACCTGACAAGGAAGGTGGTGTAGTTTTATTCGACACAACTGACTATTTGGGATGTACGTATGATATCTTACAAAACAGTGAAACAAATTGTATGGTATCACATAACAAAATAAATATAGCTTATTGAAACCTTGACCTATTTCTAGAGGATTGTTTACTTCAGGGTTATATTAACAATTCAACATTTGAATTTTTATTTAATAAAACCCCTTTTATTCCCACTATTTTTGGGATCCCAAAGGTCTATAAGAACCTGGTCACCCCCCCATTTTAGTAAAAACAATAAAAAAAGGATCTCAAAACCAGAAATAAAAAAAACTCACTTATTTTAATTCAAATACAAATAGAGCTTTTGGAAATAGTCCATTCTTCAATGCATACAAAACATTGTTCAAATACAGAGTTTTTAAATACAGCACATGATCCCACCCTCACCCCTTCCCCTTTAGACCACTGGTTTCAGCACAGGTTTCTAAAACCTATCCAGCTGGAGTATATACAGATAGGTTGTTAAAACCCAGTGTTAATCAAACAAAACATATTTTAAAAGATTTGTGGGATTTTCTTAGTTGTACTACCCCTGACTGCGAGATGACATGGTTTATCTCCTAACTCTTAGTGTAGCAGATTTATTTACTTGATTCCCTAAAGACCAAGGTTTGGATCTGTTTATTAAGCTTTAACAAATGTTTCCTGTTTAGATAACAGTCAGATTTCCTTGGTAGTAAATGTTATGGACTTGGCGCTGCCTAACAATTTTATATATTTCGAAGGGGAGACATATAAGTTAAGGGTGTCGCTATGGAAGCCTCTTGTACTGCCTGTTATGTGAATTTGGTTAAGTGGACCTGGGAAATCAACTACATCTTTCCTCAATGTATTATTCATTTTCCAAGGTATATTTAAGGTTTTACTGTTGTATGCACAATCACCCAACGAGTAAACCAGCCGTCAATGAATAAAACTCCAAGTAAAACAAAACACAATTTTGCAGCAGGAAGCATGGCATGCATAAATGTCTAACAAACTGTTAGATACTTCAAACGCTTTTAATAGAATGCATTTTTTGGTCATGTGATCGCCGTATGCACACTGAAAGGGAGATTTCCTTTAAAATATGATGTCATCTGAAAGGCAATTGAAGGCAATTGATGTATGCAAATGAACACTGATATAGGATATGTTATTGGTGAATTTAAACTGTTTTAATTGATCATATGACTTTATAAAGTGTATGTTTTAGGTTCATAGGTGCATAGGTAGGTACTAGGCTATTGGCCCTAGGGCCTATATAAGCCTAGCCAAAAAATGTACCCTGGCTTTCACCACCCAAGAAAATTATTTTCCTGTGCCCCTGTCGAGCAGAGCCACAGAAGTGATCCCTGGGGTGAATTTCCCATCCAATCATCAATTTTTTTCTTGAAGAGTGCTAATAAGGAGCTCTGTTTGACATAGATAGGTAGTCTGTTCCAGAGTATGGGAAGTCTCTGGGACAGGAATTTATCCCTCCAGCATGTTCTGTTTATTGTGGTGACAAGGTTTAGGTCCCTAGAGCGTGTAGCTCGGAGGGATTGGGATTTCTTTAAGTGGAGCATGTCCAACAGCTCTGGGTTTGACATAGCTTTGTATGTTAGGCAGAGATCGCCCCTGAGTAGGCGATATGCGATGGAGTAAAGCTGTAGTTTTTTGAGATGGTCTCATAGGGCATCTATTTGAGGCCAGTAATCCTCTTTGTGAGGTATTTCTGTGGTCTTTCCAGTTGTAGATGTCTTGTGAGGTACATACCAAAAGGGGCGTTTTACTCTATAATGGGTCTAATGTGTGATGAGTAGCGGGGAATAATGACCTCTTTTTTTCCGGGATGAGAATCCTTTTGTGATCAGATGAGCCACGTAGAAGGATTTCCTGACCACTGTGGCGATGTGATTATCAAAGGAGAGACTACTGTCCACCTGTGTCCCAAGGTCTCTTATCACATTTTCGGCATTAAGTAGACTACCAGCTATGTGGTAGTTCATGGGTACAGAGTTTTTACCAAAGGGGATGACAATACACTTTTTGGCATTGAGCTTCAGGCCATGGCTTTGACACCAGGTATCTGTCTCAGTGAGGCCCTTTTGTAGTTTGTCCACATCATTAGGAGTTTCGATTATGGCTCCTACTTTGCAGTCATCTACAAACTTTGTTAGCCAAAGACCTTCTGTGTTAGCCTGCACTTCAGAGAAGTAGATACCAAACAGGAGAGGACCCAGGACTGAACCTGTGGTACTCCACTTGTCACTGATCTGAAGTCGGATTTGGAATCCGCTACTTTCACAGTGTGGGTTCTGTCCATGAGCCAGTTGGCAACCCATCTTGTGACATAGGCATTTATACCTAGTTTAGTGAGCTTATCTATAATTCCAGAGTGGGAGATGGTGTTGAAATCCTTGGCGAGATCTAGATAAGCTGTGTGAACCATTTTACCCTCATCTATGGCTTTGGTGACTGCTTCAAAGAAGTCAATCAGGTTTAGGAGACATGATCTGCCATTTACAAATCCAAACTGGGTAGGGTCCAGAGTTTGGGGATTACCAATGTCTTTGTTTATGAGTTCCACGATAATACGTTCCATGGCCTTGCAGACCAGGCTCGTCAGGCTAATGGGGTGGTAGTTCCCGGGGTCCATCGTGGCTCCCCCTTTGTGGAGTAGGATAACTGTCACGGTGCGCCATTCAGTGGGTACAAAGCCTGAGGTGAGGCTATGACTGAACATGGTACTTGGGTAGGGTGCCAGTTCATTCTGTAGTTCATGTAGAACGCAGCCTGGGATATTGTCAGGTCCCATAGATGCTGTGTTCTTGGCTTTGGAGAGTGTGTTTTTTACCTGTGCAGCCATGATTATAGGAACTTTGCATTCTTCCGGTATAGAGATGGGCCCTCTAGGGGTGAGAGGGGGGTAAAGTTAGCACTGAACCTATCTGCTAGGATGTTGGCAATATCAGTTGGTTCTGTATATTTAGTGCCATTGTGCTGTAACTCAGAGCAGATCTGAGTGTTCCCATTGAGATTCTTGACATAGCTATAGAATGCTTTGTGGTTGTCTTTAGAGTCAGTGGCAATTTTGTGTGTTTTAGTATCATTACAGTCTGATGAAGCCAATGTCTACTTGGTGAAAGCACTTACCGACTTGCAAATATTTTATTAAAAGTGTTCAAACTATCTAACAGTTTGTTGGACGTTTATGTGTGCTGTGCTTCCTGCTGCCATATTGTGTTTTGTTTTGTTTTGTTTTACTTGGATATTTAAGGTTTTAGATGATATATTTATTCTTTGGAATGGCACTGTAGAGGCTTTACACAAGTTTGATTATAGTAACAGTAACACTGATTTTTTTTAAAGATTTACATATTCTTATCACTTGGAACACATTAACTATTTGGATATAACTATTTACAAAGAAGGTATTAAGTCTGAACTAGTCATCTACAGGAAACTCTTTTCCAATACATAGCTTTACTTTGACAGCTTTTATCCTTTACATTATAAGAAGAATTTGGTGAAGGGGCAATTTCCTAAGGTTGCCAGGATGACCTCCAGGAAGGAAGAGTTTATTAAAGAACTTGATATTCTAGAAAATATGTTTTTAGAAAGGGGGTACCCTTTATCTTTTGTTAAACCCATTAAAATGGAGATATTCAAGGGGTGGGGGATTAAATATATACCCATCCTTGGGCACCATATAGCAAACAATAATATTAGATGAAGAAAATTCTATCGTTACTTCTGATTTTGAAAAAGCCTTCATCATACCTTATAGAACAGTATAGAAAAGGTTAAGGATTTAGTGGTAAAAAAATTGGACTATCTTTAGGGCGAATGAAGATTTATACAAGTTACTTTGTGATTCCCCTTATTTTGTTTACAACACCTTAGCAAACTTTAAAAAGATAGCAGAAAAGTCATGTAACATCTGCAGTAATTCTGACAAAAAACACACGTAAATGTGGAATGTGTGGACAATGCAAATACAGTTTAGAGGACTTAGAAATACAGTTGAAAGATGCTAGGAAACATATGTTGCATTTGAAATATGGCAATTGTAACAGTAGTGGCCTAATATATATAGCAAGATGTGGTACCTGCCCTACCTTCTGTATTGTAAAGACCAAGAGGAAATTAAGGAGGTGAATATATGAACTTGTTACGATACTGACAGACAAACATACTAATAATGCATTATACAAATTCCACCACTTGTGTAAACTTTAATACCTTTTTGTTTGGGAATGAGATCTTAGAGGTGGGGCATGGGAAACACAGATAGAGTGCACAGAATTATACTAGCAATTAAAATTAAATGCCACTTCCCATACAGGTATAAATGACAGCTTATCTATTGTCTCAGTTTTAAGAATGAGGACAATCAAGTTATGAGTGCCCACTGAGTGGCGCAGAGCTACAGTTATCCCACTCCACGAGGAGGGATCCACCTCTGCCCCATCGGTCTGACGAGCCTGATCTGCAAGGCCATGGAACGTATTATCATGGAACTTATAAACAAAGACATTGGCAACCTTCAAACACTGGACCCCACCCAGTTTGGGTTCGTGAAGGGCCGATTTTGTCTCCTGAACCTGACTGACTTCTTCGAGTCGGTCTCCAGAGCCGTGGACAAGGGTAAGGCAGTCCACACAGACTATCTGGACCTTGCCAAGGCGTTTGATACCATCCCCCACTCTGGAATCATAGATAGACTTACTAAGTTGGGCATTAATCCCTACGTCACTGGATGGGTTGCCATCTGGCTTACTGACAGAACCCACACTGTAAAAGTAGCTGACTCCAAATCCAGCTCCAGACAAGTGACAAGTGGAGTACCTCAGGGTTCAGTCCTGGGACCGCTCTTGTTTGGCATCTACTTCTCTGAAGTACAGGCCAACACTAAGGGACTCTGGCTAACAAAGTTCACAGATGACTGCAAAATGGGAGCCATTATTGAATCCCCAAATGATGTGGATACTCTACAAAAGGGCCTTACAGAAACAGATGCTTGGTGCCAGAGCCATGGGCTGAAGCTCAATGCCAAGAAATGTATAGTTGTCCCCTTTGGGAAAAAACATGTACCCATGAATTACCACATAGCTGGCAGTACACTAAACACCGAAAATGTGATAAGAGACTTAGGGACACAGGTGGACAATGGTCTCACCTTCGATAACCACATCGCCACAACAGTCAGGAAATCCTTCTTTGTGGCACACCTCATCACTAAGGGCTTTTCATCCAGAAAAAAGGAGGTCATTGTCCCACTGTACTCATCCCTCATTAGACCCATTATAGAATACAATGCCCCATTTGGTATGTACCTCTCAAGACATCTGAAACAACTGGAAAGGCCGCAGAAATACCTCACTAAAAGAATCACAGGCCTAAAGCAGATGCCCCATGCTGACCACCTTAAAAAAACTCCAGCTATACTCTGTCACATATCGTCTACTCAGAGGCGATCTCTGCTTAACATACAAGGCCATGTCAACCCCAGAGCTGTTGGACATGCTACACTTAAAGAAATCCCAATCCCTCAGAGCCACATGCTCCAGAGATCTAAACCTTGTCATCACAATAAACAAAACATGCTGGAAGAATAGGTTCCTGACCCAGAGACACCCCAGACTCTGGAATAGACTGCCCATACATGTCAAGCAGAGCGCCTCTTTGGCTCTCTTCAAAAGGAACCTTGACGATTGGATGGGAGAAAGGAAATTCACCCCGGGGATCATGTCAATCACCCTGCTAGACAGAGGTCCAGGGAAGTAAATAGTGTGGGAAGAAATAGCCAGGGAATTGTTATGGCTAGGCTTGTATAGGCCCTAGGCCCGATAGCCTAGTACCAACCTATGAACCTATGAGTAGTATTTATTCTATTTTTTATGACTTCCACTCACCATATTTAATTAATTGTGGCCCATATGTAATTTGTTTATCTATTTCTATTATTTATTATTATTTTAACACACAGAATATTTTTACACAACACAACTTTATAGTGACACAAATATTAGTGTTTAAAATTTTGTCCACTTGCCTGAAAAAGTCTAGTGTTTTATCAATAACATTATATTATATTATATTATATTATATTATATTATATTATATTATATTATATTATATTATATTATATCATGGACCTCAGTTGTATAGTGGTTAGCGCTGTCGCCTCACAGCAAGAGGTTCTCTGGTTCAATTCATGGTTAGGGTGCCTTCTGTGTGGAGTCTGCATACCATCCCTGCAATCACTTGAGTTTCCTCCAGGTGCTCTAGTTTACTCCCACATTCCAAAGACAAGCATTAGGTGGACTGGACACCCTAAATTGGCCCTAGGTGTCAGTGTGTGTGTTTGAGTATGTGGCTCACCCTCTGAGGATGGTTGCATATTGGGCTAGCAACCCTACCCCGTAAAACTGGTACATGCTACGAAAACAATGACTGCTGAAGGGTGCTTGCTGCTTGATGTACTGCATGCACAGGAGTAACTCCAGGATGCCATATTATATTATATTATATTATATTATATTATATTATATTATATTATATTATATTATATTATATTTATTTTATTTTACTGTAATTAATTGGTGTTTGTGAATTTATTTCATTTTATTTTAGCCAAAGTGGGAATATCAAATGTTACATGTGACAGATTCCCTACCAGAGTATCACATTCTTTAATCATCTGTCTATATAATTGGAATTGTGATTTAATGCAGTTAATTGTGATGAAGTCTTTGTTTTTAATTGGGATGAAAGCACATGAATTAAATGTTGTGCTAAACTTTTTTACTGTGGTGTTTGCCATGAGTGACTAAAAATTTTGCTGTGAATTTATTAGTTTTCTTTGGATCGGTTCTACCAATTTTGGATTCCTTCTTTTGTGTTACTGGTATTTTTGGAATCCATTTCAGCCCTGTTTTGTCTAAACTTATGTTTTCTTACTTCTACTCTATTTCATATTAATCATGTTTTATTATACACTTTAAAACATCCCTGGTCTCTTCCATGCATTCCGAAATGCTTTTTAAATAAACCAAAAAATGCCCTTTTTTTTGGGTTATTGGTGTGGTTTAGAGTGTTACACCAGCTGTTTTTCATTTGAGTTCATTTTTGCCAGCATTTAAGTAAACACTGTTTTTGTGACTGATGAAGACAGTATTGATTTTTCTTGATTATTTTCAAATGTAGAAGAATGTAGAATGATTTTTCCCAAAGCAAAACTTCAAAAACGTCTACACGTCTTTCTATGACACAAAGCTCTATTTGCTGAAAACTGTAATATCACCATACCTCTCAAATGTCTAGATTTTCATTGAATGTCTTGATTTTTGCCACATATTTTTGTTCTGGTCCTCATCAAATTTGTATTTTTCCTGACAAATCAATGAGGATTGCAGTCCCTAAATAATGACATACATTTGAGTTTCAGACTTCATATTTTTCAGAAAATGCATGCTAATAGCTAATAATCAATACATTCCAAAGACATGCATCTGGAGCATTTCTCCCCAGGCCTCTGCTGAAAACAGGCTCTGTGGAACCTAGTCGGACATTCCCGGTCAACAAATGTTAAATAAATAAATAAATAAAAATAGAAATCCTGTTATCCTAACAACTTTCTAAGTTTATAAGAGCAATAGTTAAAATCTGTCCCTATTTTCAGGCCTTTGCTGCCCCATTATTTTAGTCTTTGTTCAAATTTCTTTTGCTAAAAGGTTGAGAGGTGTGAGTACCACTGATTTTCTTTAGAAGTTCCTTTTAATCATAACCTGTGGTAAACTGATGGAAAAAGCGAATCAGGCTCAAACAGATCTATTCCTCACCAATATATTTCTCGAAATAAATAATGCTTCAGAAAATATGAAAAAGCTCACAATCCCATTACATTAATTCTAAGGCCATCATGTCTCTAACAGAAGAATATATTTTAACTTTCAACAGTGTCACAGGTAAGAGCTGGTTTACCTGGTATTTATTAATTTTGACTAAACTTTAGTGCAGTACACAATAAACCTATGTTCAATTCATCAGGTTGTATTCAGCAAAGCAAACTACTGCCCTGTAAAGGAACAGTATTTATAGAGCATTCTGGCATATATAGGGGATACTGACAGGCAGGGATATGTTAATCTAGTTTGAAAAATATAATTCTGTAGAGCAACAAAATGTATTTAAAGAGTACTGGACTGCCAAAACGAAAAGAAATAAGATATCAGTTTAAAAGGCATCAAAATAAAATTAGCATTTTGTGCATGAAAGAAATTCTGTTTTATTTGTTGCATTTAATGTAAGCATCCAGAACTTGAATACGTATAGTAAATATAAGGAATAGTTTATAGAAGGATGAATCTTAATGATAGTTGATACATTGTTCAGGTGTAATCATAATTAATGCATTGTTCAGGTGCAATGATTATTACAGTATTATTCAGGTGTAATGATACTGTACTATTCTAATTAAAGCATTATTGAGGTGTATGGATAATTAATCTATTGTTTGAGTGTACTGCTAATTAATGCATTGTTCAGATGTAATGATAATTAATGCATTGTTCAGGCTTAATGCTAATGAATACGCTGTCTATGCATAATGATAATTAATACACTCTTCAGACGTTATGATAATTTATGGTAATTAATGCATTGCTCACATGTAGTGATAATGATTGCATTGTCCACGCATATTGAAAATTAATGCTCCTTTCAGGTATAATAATAATAATGCATTGTTCAGGTGTAATGATAAGTAAAGTACTGCTAAGGTGTAAATGGTAGCTCAGTAGTAGCACAATACACATGACACATGTACTACTTGTATAATCACTCCCTACCGGGTAAATGGTAGGTCAGCAATAACAAACTACACATGATGAGCAAGCTACATATATCACCACTCCCTCAGTGGTAAATAGTAGGTTAGCAGTAACATGCTACACGTGAAGCATGAAATACATATATTACCACTTTCTAGCTGGTGAATGATGGGTTAGCAGTAGCATGTGATGCATGATGTATGTGGTACATATATTATCACTACATACCTGGTAAATCATAGGTTAGAAGTACCACATGACACATGATGCATGTACTATGTATATTACCACTCCATACCTGGAAAATGGTAGGTTAGCAGTAGCATACAAGACATGATGCATGAACTACATATAGTACCACTCACTCAGTAGTAAATGATAACTTAGCAGCAGCACGTGCCACATGATGCATGAACTATGTATATTAGTACTCCCTGGCTAGTAAACAGTAGGTTAGCAGTAGCTCACTACACGAGACATATACTAGGTATATTACCACTCTCTACTTGGTAAATGGTAGATTAGCAGTACTATGCTACACGTAAAGTATATATTATATATATTACCACTCCCTGGCTAGTAAATAGTAAGGTAGCAGTAGCTCACTACACATGATGCATGTTACCACTCCCTACCTACTTTGTTTAGACTTACAGAGTGTTTTGTTGCTGATTCAGCAATGCAGAGAACAAATCCCTGCCAGTAGCTTGGACATCCTGAGTTTGAGTAGCAGCTTGGGCACTGGGTGTGGGTGCCTTTAGGTAATAGGCAGTGAACATAACTGGCCTGCATGTCTTTCACAAAACACAAGGTATAGTTTGTAGGCCATCTACCTCCTACTTCGGTACAGCCTCCCATCAGGAAAATGTTCCTTGACATGTGAATGCTGCAGGGAATGCATGCTACAGTAGGATGTGCAAGGACAGTGTACACATCAGCGAGTTAGAACTCAGCAAGCCATGGGTCTGTCTGTCTAGCTATCTGTCTATCTACCTACCCACCTACCTACCTCCCATCTATTTATGTTTCTGAGGTACTTATCCATCTATCTGTCTGCATATCTATCTGCCTGCCTAACTATCTATTTTTACATTTATAAAATGTTCCACCATTAATATAGATTAGTCTGAACTTACTTGAAGAATTAAAATTATATGATCTTTATTCAAAGGCCAGTTGAATGCATTAAAGGAAAAACTTTCACAAGTAAAAAGTAATCCAAATTAAATGACAAAACAGGAACTTTCAATAGTAAACCCATTAACAGTTTGAATACAAATAGTTAAGAGTAGAATAAAGTAATCAGATGTTTTTCATTTTCTGTTTGGTATGTAGAATTTTTATATAACTGCCTTTGTTTATGAGCCTTTAACAAGTCACTCTGCAAGCTGTATCTTCTCTACACTGTAATAATGTGGCTTCACAAAAAGATGCATTTTTATATAATCAAATTCATTCAACATCATCACACATTCATCTGCAATTGCACTGTTACTTAGTTACCTAGACAGCCCCTATTCTCACATTAAATCCATCACACAAAAAGTAGTCATGGAAGAAATGAGCAACATTCCCTCTAATTCAACATCAAACTTCACACAATATACCCTCTTATGCTTAACCAAGGAACCCATCTCTTGACATTACCATTGGTTTATATTTTAATTTATCACTATGTATTCCCTCTAATTCAACATCAAACTTCACACAATATACCCTCTTATGCTTAACCAAGGAACCCATTGCTTGACATTACCATTGGTTTATATTTTAATTTATCACTATGTATTCCCTCTAATTCAACATCAAACTTTCACAATATACCCTCTTATGCTTAACCAAGGAACCCATCTCTTGACATTGCCATTGGTTTATATTTTAATTTATCAAAATGTATTCCCTCTAATTCAACATCAAACTTCACACAATATACCCTCTTATGCTTAAACAAGGAACCCATCTCTTGACATTACCATTGGTTTATATTTTAATTTATCACTATGTATTCCCTCTAATTCAACATCAAACTTCACACAATATACCCTCTTATGCTTAACCAAGGAACCCATCTCTTGACATTACCATTGGTTTATATTTTAATTTATCACTATGTATTCCCTCTAATTCAACATCAAACTTCACACAATATACCCTCTTATGCTTAACCAAGGAACCCATCTCTTGACATTGCCATTGGTTTATATTTTAATTTATCACTATGTATTCCCTCTAATTCAACATCAAACTTCACACAATATACCCTCTTATGCTTAAACAAGGAACCCATCTCTTGACATTACCATTGGTTTATATTTTAATTTATCACTATGTAGTAAATATATTCCAAACCTATTTAAGAGAACAACTGTAATCCCTCTATGAAAAACTACATTCACCAAAACATCAGAAGATTACAAACTTATGACCACCCTAGGACCACCAACAAAGCTTTATAAGAAAATCCTAAACTACATTGCAGTATATCATAGCCTCACAGATTAACATCATGAATTCATTCCCAGATACAGTACCTCTGCTGCTACATTTCTACTAATTTCAGCCACAATAGCTTTGAGGATGGAAATCTCAAAGGAGCCATGTTTAAAACCTGAAAAGAGCATTTGAATGTGTTGACCATAAAAATCTACTACAAAAACTTAAAACATCAGACTTTTTTCCAGTGAAATATGTGACTAGTTCCATAGCTACTTACTTAACACAACATTTACCATAGCTTTTCATAAGAACATCTTATACTTTGTGCCTTCCATGGGTGGTCCTAAGGGATCAGTCTTAGGAAGTGCTAGTCTGATTATTTATTAATGAGCACCCCTTGGAGCTACCTGAATAACATATAATTTTATATGCTGATGATATTGTCATAACCAGAGCCTCTACAACTCACAGACATAACACACCTCTTGCAGAACAACTATATGCTGCTCTGGAACAGGGTGTGCACTATAAACTTGTACTAAATGTACATAACAATAATAATAATAATAATAATAATAACAATAACAGAAGCAACTGTTTATTTGGTGAAAATAAAAAAGGCTATCTGCAGTTCATTCTCTCCACATCTAGACCCTTTTCATCAGCCACTACCAGACTCCTACTGGATCAATCTCTTTTTTAATTCCCCACATTGAAACCCACACAAAAAAGGTACTTATTCAACTCAGAGTAGCCTGTGAAATCTCTGAGGTATTGTCAAAATAAGCTAGGCAATCCACTGCTGTCAATGTTTTGCGTGCAGACTAGAATACTCCCTCCCACATCATCTTATATGTCCAACATAATCAAAAATTATTTAAAATAACAAAGAATAAAATATTATGTTGAATTCACTTAGCACCTTGTTGTGAGCATGACTGTTTAAGTTTAAAAACATGCATCTGGCTCCCAGTCAAAACAAGGTCCTCTTTCCTACTAAATATGCTGACATATAACATATAATGACATATAAACTACTAAGTGATTGCTACTTAAATATCTCCTTTTCCAGAGAAAGTACAGTTGTGTACACTTACCATAAATGTAGATGTTCGAGTGTATTCACTGTTGCAGTCATTACATTTGGGTAATCTGCTGGCAGGTTGCCCTCAGTCGGCCTGATTAACAATGTCTTGGGTCCTGCGTCGGTAACTGTCCCTTCTTCCATGACATCAGGTTGTCAGGGGTATAAAACATGCAGCCAACGCCATTACATCAGCTTTTCTTGTCCCAGATGTCAGGTGTCCCCCTAATGGGGAGCAAAATAAAATTAAAAACACAAAAATATACCTCCAGCCAAAAGCAAATACACCAAAAAGGCTTTTAAGCATAGTAAAAGAAAGTAGAGGTATAGTAAGAGAAAAACAGGGGGCTGGAGGGAGGGTAACCAGGACTGCAACAGTGAATACACTCAAACATCTACATTTATGGTAAGTGTACACAACTGTACTATGTTCTTCATGTTTCACTCTTGCAGTCATTACATTTGGTTAGATTTCCAAAGCTATGGTTTGGAGGATGGATTTATACAGCATTAGGACCAGCTATAAGGCCCTGCAAGACAGCAGTGGCAAAGCCAGCTCTGGATTTAGAGAAAATTGGTAAATGATAATGCTTGATGAAAGTATGAATTGAACTCCAAGTAGCAGCTTCTAGAATATCTCTGGTAGGAACACCTCTGAGAAAGGCTGCAGAAGTAGATGTAGCCCTGGTGGAATGAGATCTGATCCCCTGGGGGATAGGTTTTCCATGGTGCTTATAGCAAAAATGAATGCAATGGCTTATCCATTTAGGAATGGTTTGTTTTGAAATAGCCTTTCCCTCTGTCCCTACAGCAAATGCTACCAGCAGTTCAGATTTTCTTAGAAGTTTAGTCCTGCCCAAGTAGAATCTAAGTTGTCTGTACACATCCACTGAATGCAGAATCCATTCCCCTTTGTTCTGTGGATTGGGAAAGAAAGTTGGCAAATGAATGGACTGATTAAGAGCCACACTGGATACCACATTGGGCATGAAAGATTGATTGGTCCTGAGTGACACCCTGACCGCATGAAAGATGATGAATGGCTCCACTGCCATAAGGGCCTGTAACTCAGATATCCTTCTAGCTGAAGTGATTGCTAGAAGGAAGGCTGTTTTCCAAGAAAGAAAGTTTAAGTCTGCAGTAGCAGCTGGCTCAAAAGGAGGTAAAGTGAATTTCTCCAATACAAAGTTAAGGTCCCAGGCAGGGGTTGGAGCTCTCCTAGGCGGTCTCAAGTTTTTGGCCCCTCTGAGGTACTGCTTGAGCAGAGGATGAGAGAAGAGGGGAGGTTCTGTGTTATAATCAGCTGAAATGGCTGAGGCATGGATTTTAATGGAGGAAAAAGACAAGCCCTTGTGAAGCATCTCAGTTAAGTATTGTAAAATCTGAGGTAAATTGGATACTGCTGTTCTCATCCCTTGAGATTGATTCCAAGCACAGAATCTTTTCCATTTGTCAGCATAAGATTTTCTAGTACTAGGTCTTTTTGCCTCCAAGATGATATCCATCACAGGTTTGCTGAGGGATGCTAAGGGTGAATTTAAGTGATTAGCCAAGCTGCAAGTTCAATGTTGGGAGCTGAGGATGCAGAATTTGGTTCTCCTGTTGAGACAGTAAAGAAGGTGTCTGAGGCAGGCACCATGGAGAAATTTGTGACACACTGTGCAGGAGTGGGTACCAGTGTTGGCGTGGCCAGTCTGGAGCAATCAAAATCATTCTTGGTTTGTCCTGTTTGATTTTTAGCAGAACTTTGGGGAGCAGAGGCAGAAGGGGAAAGGCATAGACTGATAGTTTTTTTCCATCTGAATGACAGAGCATCCACTTTCCAGGCTTTTTTGTGAGGAGTCCTTGTGCAAAATTTGTCCAACTGGTAGTTGTGGGGGGAGGCAAATAAATCTATGTCTGGGCTCCCCCATTTGTCAACAAGATGAAAATCCATGGTTCCAGTTTCCACTCATGTGGGTCCATGAGATTTCTGCTTAGTCTGTCTGCCAGTATATTCAGTTTTCCTGGCAGGAATTGAGCTTGTAGTTGCACTTGGTAGCTCAAGGCCATGTTCCACAATGCCATGGCTAGTCTGCAGAGGGGGTAGGAATGTGCACCCCCCTGCTTGTTTATGTACCACATCACTGTGGTGTTGTCCGTTTTTACCATTAGTTGTCCTGGATGAATGTAGTCCTTGAAGACTGTCAGAGCATTCTGTACAGCTAACATTTCTTTTTGATTGATATGTAGGTGCATTTGATTTGGGATCTATTTGCCCTGAATGCACTTCCCTGCCAGGTGAGCCCCCCCCCCCCCATGCATAGTCTGATGCATCTGTAGTTAGGGTTTGGGGGCAGGGGGTAGTGTGAATGGCAGTCCCTTGTGTTGGTGGCAGGCCTCTGCCCACCATAGGAACTCCAGGCATAGGCAAGGTATGATAGGAATCATTGTTTCCAGGCTGTGAGAACATTGACTCCATAGACTTTTTAAGTACCACTGACGTTTCCTCATATGCAGTCTTGCATATGGAATTAGAAGAATGCAGGAGGCCATGAACCCCAAGGCTTGCAGTATTTGTCTTGCAGATAGTAGGGTTTTTGTGGCCACTTGCTTGAAGTAAGTTACCAAATGAATTTGCTTTTCTGGCATGAGGAAAGCCATCTGGGCAGTTGCATTCAAGCTTGTACCCAGGAATGTAATCTGTTGAGAGGGTACCAGCTGTGATTTATTTTTGTTTATGGAGTACCCCAGAGAAGTCAGAACCCTTTTTACAAAAGCCAGATGATTTAGAAGTATGGCCTGGTTTTCTGCCTGAATTAGACAGTCGTCCAGGTATGGATATATTTGAATATTTCTTTGTCTGTAAAATGCAATTACTGGAGCCAGGCACTTTGTGAATACCCTGGGCGCAGTAGACAAGCCGAAGGGCAGTGCAGGGAACTGATAATGCAAGTAGCCTGCTTTGAAGCGTAGGTATCTTCTGCAAGATTCCCTGATTGGGATATGCAGGTAAGCTTCTTTTAAATCTAAAGTTGCCAACCAGGCATCTTTGCCTAGCATAGGAAGTAACTGATGAAGAGTCAGCATCTTGAATTTTGGAATATCCAGGAAGGTGTTTAGAGTAGACAGGTCCAGAATTGGATGCCAAGATTTGTCTTTTCTGGGTACCAGGAAAAGTCTGGAATAGAAACCTTGCCCCTTTTCCTGTTCTGGTACTAGTTGAATATCCCCCATGTTAAAGAGGGAAAGTACTTGTTTCTGAGCCTCTGCCCACTGATTTGGGGGCAGGTCTGTCCACCCGTTTGGTATTGGCAACGTGTGGAAATGAAATCTGTATCCCTGGGACACTATATTTAAAACCAGTTTGTCCTGGGTTATGAGTTTCCAGTTTTTTGCATGAAGAGCAATCTTTCCCCCCAAAGGGGCGACTGAAAGGTAAGTGCTTGGCAATTGTAAAGGAAAGTCATTGAGACTGTTTACCAAGGGGGGTGTCTTGCTATTTCCAGATTTGGAAGTGGATGCTCCCCATTGCTTAGTTCTGAGAGTCCCTTGGGACTGAAACCTGGTGCTTTTGGTGTGTTTGGGTTTGGTTTGAGAGGATCTGGAAGGAGCTGGAAAGGACCAATTCTTAGTAGGCCAGTGCCTACTAAATCTTGGAGGGTGCACTTGTAAGAAATCTTTTACAGTTTGCATAGATTTTAGCTTTATCTTCCATCTTTTTTAAAACTTCTTCAGCCTTATTGCCAAACAGGCGGTCCTGATTTAAAGGAGCATCCAACAATTTGGCTTTAACATGATCAGGCAGAGATTACTTCTTAAGCCAAGCATGCCTTCTAAGCACAGACACAGTAACTGCAGTCCTGCAAGAGGCCTGTAAAGAATCAAAACCACATTGCAAAGTATGTTTTCCAACTTGTTCAGCAGAATGCAATAAATCCTGTAAATCTTTATTTTCCACACAGTCAGAAATCAACATCATTTTCTGTTTAAGCAGTCCCATAATATGCTGTTGATATTTTAGCATATGAAATTGGCAGTTTAAAGCCCTGATTGACAAAGTTGCAGAAGTATAAACCTTTTTAGCCCATCTATCCAGCGCCCTGGAGTCTCTATCAGAAGGGGCAGGATTTTTAGCAGTAGAAGCCTTAATACCCTTGGGCCCCTGAGAAATAGTTTCTGGATCCGCAACAGGATTTTTGAAAAGGAACTTGTGGGACTCAGGAACCCTGTAGTATCTGTCGGGTTTACTAGGAACCAGAGGCAGGGAATCAGGAGCCATACTGAAAGCTGAAAACACATCATAAACAATGTCTAGTACAGGAGGTATAGCCAAAGGCCTATGCTGAGGTAGAAGAAGGAAATCCCTAAGCCTCTTTTTAGATTCAGAAAATTCCTGACTTTCCCAGTGGAAATGCTCCCTTAAGGTATGTAAAGTTTCCCCAAAAGAAAAATCCTCAGGGGGGGGGGGGCAGAGGGAATGGAATCCTCTGCATCAGAATCCTCATAAGTAGGCATAGACAAATCTAGGTCATAGGAAGAATTAGAAAAAACAGAGTCCTGATCAGAAGATTCATAGTCAAGGTCAGTCCCAGGCCTCTTAGAAGTGGGGAGGGAGGGGCTGACTACCCCTGATTAGAATAATAAGATCTTCAGCCATTTTTATCATTTGTTTTTTAGGCGTAGGGGGCTGAACGTGTGGCCTGGGCGTCATTTTTTTAGACATAGATCGAGATTTAAGCCTTAGAATAGAAGATGGAGTCGGTCTAATATGTGAGTCTGTAGGCCTGAAAACACCCTCAGAAGCTGGTGTCTGCACAGTGGCTCCGGACCCATCCAAGGTACAGACATCCATGGGTTCCATAGGTGAAGCATCTCACGGCATACTGGACTCCGAATGGGTCTCAGTAGAGGCCTGTGAGTCAGAAGTAGTGGGTATCAGGGGCTGCAAAAGCACCTCACTGAGTACTGGCGAACTGGTGACTGGCTTAGGAGAAGCATCGTCTTCAGTTTTGGACCTCAACGGCCTGTCTCTGTCTTTTTCTTTGCATTTTTTCAGAATTCCGGTAGTCAGATGGCTAACCGGTGTCATTTCTGGATAATTAAACCGAGAACCAAAATATTTAGAGGCAAAAATGTTCCGACGACAGATAGTGGGCTGATTAAATAAAGCACAAAACCAACAGCAAGGTACGTCGTGGTCAGGGCCCAGGAAAGGAGTACAGTACAAATGAAAATCTTTATGAGGTATTTGCTTCCTACAAGTAATGCAATTGTTAACTTTTACTGACATCGGAAAGGAACAAGAAAAAGTTTCCCCAATGGGGTACTTAGCTTTAAGTTGAAGACTTCGGTTCTGAAACTCAAAAAAGAAAATTTCAGGAGTCGGCCGACTGGCACTTGCGAACTGCTTCTGCTTCGGGCACTGCATGGCAAGAAAGACTGATGTAATGGTGTCGGCTGCATGTTTTATACCCCTGATGACCTGACATCATGGAAGAAGGGACAGCAACCAACGCAGGACCCAAGACTTTGTTAATCAGGCCGACTGAGGGCAACCTGCCAGCAGATTACCCAAACGTAATGATATCATATCCTCTAGCAATTTCTGAGACAGTTTTCACCAAAACAGCACCAGAATACTGGAACAGAATCCCAGTGACCTAATGTCAACTCTGTCTCTCCAGAACTTCAGATAATCATTGAGGAATGTGCCAAACAATCCTTTCAATCTGACTGTTTTGACTATCATAGCTAAACAACTGTCAAACAACACTACATTATTGTAACTCTCATACACGATCTGAGTGTACCCTTCATCACACCTTCTTTCACTTCCACTCACAGCCCTACTCTTTTAGATCAACTTCAGTTCCCACTATACTTGAATTCTTCTCTTTCTCTCACACATACACATACCTTACCACCTTGCAAACATGAATTTTCGTCGTATTGATCACTACTGCACGTAGCAGCCGGCCAGCATTCAAATCTTCAGAGCACCTTCCATGTGCCCAAACTGTCAACCATCTTGAGCTGAGCTAAAAGACTAGTCTGGATGTGAAGCCCATCAGAATTTTACTGCCATAGAAGAGTACACTCCACTGAGGCTTGTGCTTTCCTTAGCTGGGCAGATATGTTCTGTTTGGGGGTAAAACCTTCCATTTTCTTATATTTTACTGATGTTTTATTACTTTCTTCTTCAGGAAAGTTACTTTAAGGCTAGGAGTATTGTATAACTGATAAACTATTTTCTGTGGAGAAAATGTGTTTATTTTAAGATTCTGGGGCTGCCATAGTGTTTGAAAGTGTTTTTTACTGTGTTTTTCTCTGTCAAAAAGAAAGTAACTGTTGGGGACTGTTCACTCATATGGTCGGTCCTTCTTCCAACCACAAAAAGAAATAATTAAGCAAACAGCCTTTACCACCACAGCAGGCTAGCTATTTGCCTCAGCCACAAGTGAGTGACTTGCTGTGACCATTTGTTGTACCTCAGACCACTCATCTTTAACCCCAGACCTCTGTTGTGTAGCACCTACAGCCACCAAGGCTGGGAGTTAGCCTTGCCCTCTGCAGCTGATGAGGTTCCATCAGTGAGCAAGGGAGAACCACTTTTGGTAGTCCTACTAAAGGGAACAAGGAAGGTTTCCTTGTCGTGTCAGAATGCTGTGCCCATCCCTGGGGAAACAACATGACTGGCCCCATTTTTCCTGTCAGTAAGAAACAGAAAACCAAGTATGTTTGTACTCCACCTCAAATTTCTTTGGATAGGAATAGCCTACTGGTATTAGCTCATAGTTTGATTCAGGCTAGTGATCTTTCTGGTAAAAGAAAGAGAGATGCCTCCTTTCCTGAAGAGATCCAAGATTCTGAATCTGAACAGAAAGATGCAGGGACAGATTCAGAGTTTTGTCCTCATATTTCTGATTCATACTCACAGGAGAGTTTTCTTTCTGATACTCCCTGTGGGGGTTTCTCTTCCTCTGAGACTATTGATAGAATAGCCCAGTGTTTTCAGTGGGAGAACACTGAGGTTTGTCAATCCCTCAAAAAATAGTACAAGTTGTTACAGAAGGATTTTCCAGAACCCACACCCATTCTTCCTGCACTGTCTGCATTAGAGGATGTGTGTCTTACTGCCTGCAATTTTCCTGATAGCCAGCTGTCCCTAAAAAGACAGATAGGATGTATAAAGTTCCTCAGTCTTTTAAATTTTTATACACTAGTTGCAAACCTGACCAAGCAGCTATAGCCTTAGTTTACTCCTCTACTGTTAAGTACCAAGTTAGTGTTATGCTTAATCTTTCAAATAAGGATGAGACAATTATTGATAGGTCTGGGAAGTGTCTACTTCTGCAACATAAAGTTTCAGAATTTTAAATTGTCAGGCTCATATGTTAAAGTTTATGCTAACATTGTGAAAAAGGGATGTTTTATCTACAGTTTCTTCTTGTGAAGAAAAATCTACTTTAAATAACATAGTTTCTTCTGTTGCACAGGTCACTAGTCATTGTTTACTTCTTCCAGGGCTATGGCCACTGGTACAGCTTTAAGGAAGCTTGTTTGGCTGCATTCTCTGACTCTTCCAGATGATGTTAAAAATGAGATTTTAAATTCTCCCTTTGATAGAGATTTTGCTCCTCTGCTGCAGAAGTAATCAAAAAGTGTGATGAAAGAGGCAAGCTGTTCCAGGGAATCTCTAAGAAAAACAGAAAACCAAGTATGTTTGTACTCCACCTCAAATTTCTTTGGATAGGAATAGCCTCGTTTTCTAAATTGCCCAAGGGATTTTCTTTCTCCACATCTAGTGTCACAACAGAATTCAGGTAAACAGATATTTAAGAAGTGGCAAGGACATTCCAAAAATAAGTCTCAAACCTCCCAAAACCATGGACAGTCCAACAAATCTGATTGACTATTCAAAAGACCTTGTGACTCTCTCCCACCGTGGCCCTCTTTCTCTTCCAGAAAGTCTGAATCTCCATTTTCCTCTTTGGCAACAGATTGTTTCAGACAAATGGATTCTGAAAATCGTTCATTAGGGTTACAGATTATAGTGAGAGGAAATTCCTCCTTTCCAGGCAATCATTCCTCATCCTGCAGATCAGATTGTTTGTTTCCACCTTTTCCTTATCACATGTGGTCCCAAGATGTGAGAGAACCACTTCCTCCTTCCCAGGTAGGGAAGGGGTTTTATTCAAGGATGTTCTTGGTCTCTAAGAAAAAAAGCACTTAAAGGCCAGTTATGGATCTTTCTTTCCTAAACCTGTTTGTGCACAAATTCAAAATGTCACTTCAGTACCTGTTACCTTTCCTTCTTCTTTCTAGTTTCCTTGTAACACTAGACTTAAAAGATGATTATCATCACATTCCTATTCATTCAGACTTCAGACGTTTTTAAGGCTTTGTGTGTCTGGGTCACATTATCAGTTCTCTCCTTTAGCCTTTGGACTATCCACTGCACCAATAGTATTCACAAGGTGTCTGGCTCCAGTAATAGCTCATTGCAGGTTACCAGGTATCCAGATTTTTTCATATTTAGATGGGTTGCTTATCTTTGCAGAGTCTTTTTCAAAGTGTCAGGAATTTCTCTCTTGGGTGAGAGATCTCTTACACAAGCTGGGATTCCAAGAGAAAAAACAAAAGTCTTTCTTGACTCCCTCACACTGGATTGTGTTCCTGGGATATCAGCTAGACACCTCATTTCAAACAGCGTTTCTTCCACAGGAAAAAATAGATCTTTATTTAGCGCTATTTCTAATTTTTTCTACCCACACTTCAGTCAATGAGAAGGAATACCTTGGGACTTTTGGGGTCATAGCATTTATGATTCTCATGATATTCCTGGCAAGACTGCACATGAGAAAGATGCAGTGGTACCTGAAATCCCTTTGGTCCCATCATCAACACCCTTTATCTTTTCAGATCCCAGTACTTGGGTTTGTCAGAAAAGAAATGACTCGGTAAAGACAACAGATATCCTAAAATCCAGGTCTCCCCTTCTCCCTCCCTGTTCCAAATCAGTCAGTCACCGCAGATGCTTCAGACTTTGCTTAAGAGCAGTTTCAGGAGAGATAAAAATACAGGGGGTGTGGGACACCAAGGAAAGATGCAAACTTATAAATATCAAGCAGATGATTGCCCTGATCCAGGCACTCAGTTCTTTGAACCATCTTTGGTCCTTGGGACCTCTTTTAATGGTAATAGACAATACCACCGTGATGTGGTGGATTCACTTCAAAATCTCTAAAGCCCAAAATCTCAACTTTCAAAAGACTGAGACCAAAATCTCAAAAGTTGAAAACACTGAAAACTCAAAACGGTGAATTTCATAACATTGAAAAAAACACAAGACACCAACACTTACTATATTCCAGCGCAACTACATACAGAAACAAATAAAAGACAAAGCATATTACACTTCTCCAAATATAAGTAGGGTGGCAAGCCCCCTTGCACCCCCCATGTGGGGGGGCTACACCCCCACACCCCCTGCTACTTAAATATATTAACTCTGAGATCGCACTTCACTACACTAAGATGAGTTACGTTTCAGTATAGCAAGTTAGAAGGGAACATGACTAGGGTTACAACAGGCAGTCATGAAGCATGTAATGGTATGTTTTCCATTTTGTTCTGTGGAGTGCAATCTCAGAGGTGATATATTTAAGAAACAGGGGGTGCAGTTGGAGAAGTATAATATGTTTCTGTATTTGGGGAGTTTGGGAATGTGGAAGGTGCCTTTAAGCTTTGGAAGCTGGTTGGCTGTTATATCCTTGGCAGGATATAAGGCATATAGTTAAGGCTACTGCAGCAGTGATCATCTGAACATTGACTGTAATGGTAAGTTCAGCTTATACAACTGTACTTCCTTTATGCTGTTTAATCTCTTTTATATATATAGATATATATATATATATATATATATATATATATGTATATATATATATATATATATATATATATATATATATGTATATATATATATAGATATATATATGTTTTATTATATATGCCTACTGCTTCTTGTCCCATGTCACATTACAGTAATCATACCTCTCAACTGTACAGATTTTTCCTTTATATTTTTGGTCTATTTCTCAGAAAGTTTGTGGTTTTCTGGCAAATCACTTGGATGATCAGAGGATTGAAGTCACTAAATAATGACTTAAATTTGAGTTTCAGACTTCACATCCTTCAGAAAAATGTATGTTAACACAAACACTTTACTCTAGCAGCTTTCTAAGTTTTTAATTGTAGAGTGTTCTGAGGAAGTCTACTACCTGTAGATGAAAGTGTTTAACCACTTCTTACTATTGCTGTGGAATAAAGGCTTTTTTATTGTAGCTGACAGTTTCATGATATTTATGGAACCGTGATCTTGTTTACAGCGAAGTTCGTGGTTTTACTGTGATTTTACATGTGGCATTTCGCTGTGTCTTGTGGTTTCGTAGCTTTCTAAGTTTGTAAGAGCAATATTTAAAATATGTACCTATTTTTGAGCCTTTGACTTTACCTCCTCTCTCTTCCACCTAACTTCATTGTAAATATGCTTCGCTATATTGTTTAACCTAATTTGCTGCTTTTCACCTTCCACCTACGTCCTCTCCCACTATAGTTTTCCCCTTTCCTTTCCATAATCTTATAAGTACGCTGCTCTTCACTGTTTAATGTAATTTACTACTTGCTACCCTTCCCCATCTTCCTTTCCCACTGTGATTTAGCCTCACTGCACAACCTACCTGTAAATATGCTTTTCTACACACGTTTATCTGAATTCTGTTTTTCATAGACAATGTTTTTGCCTTATTAACTTTTCACTGTATAGATGCTTCCTTTTGTAACAAATTTTGTGTCAAAAATGTAATAACACATTTTAATTTCATTGTGCATCTATTGCCAACTGTCCCAGGTCATAACAGCAAAGGGTTTATATAGAGCACTGCACTTACCCGGTTAACAAATGTATATATAAAATAAATGCAGTGCATTACTCGACTTGAGTGCTTTGCATTTCAGACCTACATAAAAACTTTCAATATACGTAGTAGCTTCCATTTCAAAGTCGCATAAAAGCTTTCAAATCTAAGTCATTTTGTTGCATATGTACACTTCATTTGACAGTTGAATTTGATTGAAACAGCTGTGATTCAATAAATTTCTGAAATGCACAAGTATAATGCTGGGAATTCTAATTATAAGAAAATATGTTTACCTTAACTACTATAAAACATCACTGCCTGCTTGTCAATATTAATTTTTGTCCCTTTTCACCACACTGAAAGAGTAGAGTTTTGATCCTGAAAAGTTGCTACATGACACAGTTTCAGAATTCTGACAATAATGCTGACCTCCAACCATACTGTATAGTTAGTGCAACAAAAGCTTTTAACAGAATAGAAATCAGCTATACTATAATCAGGGAAAATTAACTTTTCTTCATGAGAAGGTAATGCTATGGAAATGGTTTTCTGCTATCAGAAATGGCTGTAATCAAAAACTACAGTATGGGGACTAACTAGTTTTAAAAATGTGTTTATGGATGCAAAAAATAGGATAATCACAATAGCACTTATGATATGCTATTAACAGCTTGCTGTTAGTTCACAACCCAGACAAATTAGTTTCACACATAGTAAAAATTTAAGCCAGGTCCCTAATAAGAATTTCTTCTGGTTGTAGAGCAGATGATAGACTGGACTACAGCTCTGGTTTACAGAAAGAATTTGTTAGAGGATGACTGTCTGTATCCTTCTAATTAATGGAATGTACTATTAGTTCATACTCACATGCTGTGCTTTGATGACAGAGAAAAAATATTGCCATTTCTGTTTTAATTTCATATTAATGTGTTCAAACATGGACACAGGAAACAATTCTTTACTTCAGGCAGAACTGGCTTACTTCCACAAAAATGTATAAAAAGGTATAACTGTTCTTTCCAGTTGTATTCTCAAAATGCACAGAAACACACAAACAAACACAATCTGTCTCACACACACACACACACACACACACACACACACACACACACACACACACACACACACACACACACACACACACACACACACAGAAAAACACATGCACGTGCACACATGCACAGACACGTGTACAGAACTTTTCATGATTATGAGTGAACAAGTGAAGTTACTCCTTTTCAGTGGTAAACAGACACATAATGTAGGTCTCTTGTACTGACTTTAGACTACAGTTTCATGATCCAGAGACATGTTAGATGTCATCAACACATTCTATTAACTGATGTCAGAAATCAGAAAGCATTTCAACATTAGTCAAATGCCTTTTATAAATAGACACTGTATTCAGATGTTTTAATTGTTTTGAACTATTCCAGCTGAAGCCAGCAATTTTAATATATGCAAAGACACACTACAGTATCTATAAAATAATGGCCATCTTTCATAACACAAATATATATAGTAGCAATAACAGTAAACAGTACACATAATAGCAGAGAAGTAATGGCATTGATGAAGACAGTAACAGTCAGCATTATACTAAAATGTGGCATTCAATAAACATATTGATAGCAGCAAATATATATGTATAGTATATTTGAACCATGTTAAGGAATGTTGTGCATTCTCAGCAGTGATTACTGTGGTTGATAAAGAACCTGAGGTTAGTGTAAAGTTACTGTTTAGTTAAATGGGAAGGAGGTGGAAGTTAAAAAAAGTTAAGTAAAGTTTGAGTCTGAGTGAGATGAGTCACTGCCTCTCAAACTCTTAGCCCAATAAATCTGGACAAAGCCTAAAATAAACGGGAGTGGGGGCAAAGCCCCAAAAATACGGGCAGATTTTAAACATCGCTCTTAGAAACTTAAAAAGTTGCTAGAATAGCACATTTTTTGAAGGATAGAAAGTGTAACACTCAAATGTATGTCACTATTTAGTGACTTCAATTCCCAGTGATTTGCCAGAAAACCACTAATTTTATGAGGAACAGACCAAAAATTAAGCAAAAGTCTGGACAGTTGAAAAGAATGACACACTGCATGTTACAAGTTCACAGAGCAGACGGTGACTAAACTGTACACTATTTTGATTCAAGCAAAATTCGCACACAACTTGTCTTAATTCCATCTGCAGTAAGTGAAGTCTCTTCCAAATACAGTAAGCAGTACAGCAACCTACTGCAGTATTTTATTAAAATTAAACATGCAGTGAACTTGCTGTTGTCAATCCATTTGTAGTTACAGTGTGCCTGTCCCCAACAGTGAGCAGTAAAGCCATCTTCTTTTACATTTAGTTAAAGCTAAGCATGCCGTATGCAGTAACTGAAGGCTCTCCCCAACACTGAGCAATACAGCTGGCTCCTACAGTATTAAGTTAAAACTAAGGCTGTAGTAAACTTACTGACCATCATGGCTCCATCTGGAGCAATTAAAAGTGCAGCCAGCTTCTGCTGTACTTGTTACCTGACTTTTAATCCCAAAGAGTCGCAGCCAATGCACGAGTACACTTCTGACCTTAACAGATGAGTATATACTGTAGTCCTAGTCACTGTATGAGTACATTTCTATGCTTTACAGATGTGTACACAGAATCCCACTCACTGCATGTGTATGCTTCTGCACTTCTAAGATGGGTACACAGAATCTCAAGTCACTGCAGGAGAATGCTTCTGTGCTTTACAGATGGGTACACAAGAGTCCCACTTATTGCATTAGTACATTTCTGCACTTTTAAGATGGGTACAGAGAATCCCAGCCATTGCAGAAGTATTTTTCTGCACTTTTATTGCCAAGCATTATTCCTCTTGTATATACTACTCATAATACTACTTACTCAACACCCCTCACTTATACTTCTCTTTTGTTTGTTCCTTCTTTGCTAACCTAAACCTTCTTTGATTTTGATTTTTTTACCATTTTTTAATCTTTGCTGTTTGAAGCTATTTGAGTACATTAGACTACACCCATTAGCTGTGAACTGCATTCATTCTTTGTAATACTTTACTGTTTACAATTTATTTTCATTTGTACTCCTGTTACATTACCTTAATGTTGGAGCTTATCTCCCCGGGCCTCTACTGAAAATGGACATGTATCCAGTTAGACTAGCCCGGTCAACAAATGTAAAATAAATAAATAAATAAAATAAATAAATACATTTTAAGATGGGTACAGAGAACCCAGTCACTGCAGGAGTACGTTTCTGCACTTTTAATATGGGGTACACACAGAGTCGCAGTCACTGCGTGTGTACATGTCTGCACTTTTAAGATGTGTACACATAGTCACAGTCAATGCATAAGTATGTTTATGCACTTTTAAGATGGGCACACAGAATCTCAGTCACTGCAGGTTTATGTTTCTGTCCCTTACAGATGGCTACACAGAGTCCTGGCTGCTGCAGGAATACATTTCTGCACTTTACATAAGGGTACACAGAGTCCCCGTGGTTGCATGAGTACATTTCTGCACTTTTAAGATGGGTGCAGAGAATCCCAGTCAATGCTGGAGTACATTTCTGCATTTTTATGATGGGTACAGAGAATCCCAATCATGGTAGGAGTACGTTTCTACACTTTTAATATGAGTACAAAGAATCTCAGTCAGTACATGGGTATGCTTTTGTGCTTTACAGATGTGTACACAGAGTCCCAGTCACTGAATGAGTAGGCTTCTACATTTTACAGATGTGTACAGAGTCCCAGTTACTGTATGAGTTGGCTTTTGTATTTTAAAGATGTGTACAGAGTCCCAGTTACTATATGAGCACACTTCTGTGCTTTACAGATATGTACAGTGTTAAGACAGGGAATGCTCTGTGAATTGTCTTCTACCTTCTCAAACAGAGCCCATCCTAGGTTCATAGGTACTTACTACACTACTGAACTTTTAGGATCTTTAGAAGCACAGCCATACATTTTCATGAATTTATTTAGCCCTTATATTTAAGTACAAATGGCCCAAGAAGAACAGAATATATGTTGCCCTATCCATGAAGGACAAAGATGTTAAACCAGATCTGAATTTGTGGTTACCTATTCATTAGTCCAAATTAGTAGTTTATGAGAAGTACATTGCTTTGAGTGGAAAGTAACACCATTCCAAATAAGTAATATTATCTGTGATACATATCAATACTACAATTTGTTCTATTTAGTTTGGAAAAGAGATTTAGGTCTATTGAGTGGGTGTTTATGCTCCCATTGGACTTGAAAGGCACTTGTATCCTCAACCCCTGACATTTGAAATGCTAGCAATAGTCCATTAAACTAACTGATAAGATAAATCCATACTGATTAAAGTAAGGTATTCCATACCTGGGTAACTGATGTTTAAGTAGCATATAACCTAGATAGTTAAAATTTGCCTTAAAGATTTTACTTTTTTTAAATCCTGGAGTTTAGTCAGGAAATTCTTATGCTCTGCCAGCATACAATACATCCTATTTTTATTTTATTCTTTGTTGACCATGTTAGTCCCACTAAGGTTGTGGGCTATTTTCAGGAGAGACCCGAGGTGGTATTTATGCTACTAGTAGATATTTGGCCAGGGTATTTGGGAATTTCTTCTACCCCTTTTGATAAGTGCTGTGGAATCATTTGCATCCATCTGAGCTATCACCAACTCAAGCAGATGGGACCTCAGGTTAGTGTCTCATTCAAAGGATGACACATTCAGAAGTCCAACACATACCTTACACTGCACTGCAGTGTCAGCAATCCATCTACATCATGCAGGAATAGAACTCACAGCCCAACCTATCTCCTCCCCAAATAATCCACCACTCCCTACCCATCACATCCCCTTCTATTTCTGTCTTATAAAAAAATATATATTTAAAGCTCACTAGTTCAGATTCCCAGAGATGTGTTCACTGGGGAAGGCAACCTTCATTCTTAGTTTATCTCTCTATGCAAATTGTACTTGGGAAATCCCCTCTTTAGCCTGGATATTCCTTAAAACATTATGCCAATAATATGGAAATCAGCATTTCTCAAGCCTCTACCCAAGTGTCGACCTCTGCAAGAGCCTAAGACTTCAGGCCAGTGTCAACTCTATCAACACTAGGTAAAAGTTCCAGAAAAGTTCATTTTCAACCATTTCACTGCTTATATAAAGCATTACAATGTTCTCCACTCTCAACAACATGATTTTTGGACAGGTAGAAATAAAAGTAGAATGACAGCTACCTGAATCTTACAGATAAGATCTTATTAGTGTGGATAAAGGTAAATGAAGTGGAACATCTTTACTGATCCTACTAAGGCCTTTGACTTAGTTGCGTATGAACTACTCTCACAAGCACTTTCAGCAACAGACATACGCAAAAGAGTATTGGGTTTGTATAACCACTTTCAAACAGGCATGTACAAGATAAAAATGGCTTATCCCTTTCCTGTACTCATAAAAGGCATACCACAAGGGTCAGGTCTATCCCTCCCAATTTTTTTTCATAGTTATCAGTATCCTGTGCTTTAACCTACCATTTTGCCTATACCTTTATATGCAGATAACATGGTAATATATAAATCTGATCTGTTCCCAATTATATTTAAGAATCTACAAGAATTAAAGAGGAAAAAATGTAAACTCCTGGCTTATGAGAAACAAGATCATCACAAAAAAGAGCAGAAAAGCCATACTGTACCACATACCTTTAAGTATACAAAGCTGTAAGTGACTATCAAATATGTATCAATCCAGTCCCCTCATTTAGAAACAATATTCTACTACTGTGAGACCAGGCAGATTGAAAATTAAATTTCCAACACTAGACTGCAATGACAAGAGCTAAGATTAACAAACTTCCCTTTGGTCTTCTAGAATATCTAATTTTCTAGTCCCAGAAAGAACAGCAGCTATATGCACAGGTATACTCATGGCCCAGATGAAATATGGCCTTCCTCTTATAGTGGCAACTTTTCAACAGAACCTTAAAATCCTTCACACTGCAGCTAACAAAATCTGTAGTTATGACTACCTCTTCTAGACAGGAACATCATTGCCATCTATTAAAACAGCTAAATGTCTCCCAGTAAAACACTGTGAGGATCTAACAACAGGCTCACTCCTTCACAAACTCATTAAGGATGATACCTTTAACAATCACCCTAGTGATTTTTTTTCACCCTTCTCACCTATTGCATACTTCATTGCTCTATCACTTTCCTGCCTCTGACTACCATTACAATCACACTATATCCTTTTCTAAAACACTCCCATCTTCTCCCCCTCCTCTCCCATTCGCTCTGCCTTCTCACCTACTCAGTCACACTCTCTCCAAGTCTAGTCTTCTACTGTCTATGCTTATCCACATACATCAATTTGTCACTCTGTCCACATCTCTCCTGATTCTCCCCTTTGCTCTTCCACATCTGTCATTCACTTTCACTTTAATCTCTTCAATTTCTGCTTGTAAATACAATATCAATGACTGCATTATATTTTTACTTTTCTGATATTACAATTTGTTTGTAATTCTTCTATTTTTATTGTAAATAGTAGTTCAGTAACTATATAATGTATTTACTTTTCTGATGTTATATGCAATTTGTTTGTCTGTTTGTCTGTTGATATATCTCAGTTATGTTCTTATTACTCCTTGTTTCTATGATTTACCTTTATTGTGTTACAACTGTACCTTATGTTACCTGCTTACATCAGCCGCATCTATAATGTAAATGTGTATACCTTGTGTGTCTCTCGAGTATGTTCTCGAAATGGGATCTGCCCAGTAAGGTTGACTTATTCAGGAAAAAGGAAGCACATTACCAAAAAAAAAAAAAAAAACAGTGTGTGTGTGTGTGTGTGTGTGTGTGTGTGTGTGTGTGTGTGTGTGTGTGTGTATATATATATATATATATATATATATATATATATATGTATATATATACATATATATATATATATATATATATATATATATATATATATATAAATATATATATACACATATATGGGTCTATATTATTTCTTCAAATGGCTATTCAGTGAATAGCCATTCATTGAATACCTATTAGAGAAGCCACTCTTCAAAGTCACTCTTCATCAAAAGGCAAAATTTACATAGGAAAAACAAGTGGGTGGCCAACCGATTGACTAAAAAAAAATAAAATAAAATACAATTTAAAACCTGCATCCCACACCCCACACCTCCAACTAAACATACCAACTCCAAGATTGCACTACAGTGTGGACAAGGGCAAATTCTAGACAGTGGCCAACAGCTGGTTTGCCTCAGCAGCTTTGCTAAACAGGTGTTCGACAAATAAGTACATATAATTAACAAGCAGGGGAATGTCTTCCACGAGTAAAACACTTTTGTTGTTTTTTGTATGTTAGCAAGCTTTAGCTTGTCAACATGTTATTCTCAATATAAGTGCACTGACGAAAAGCACATCCAAATATTTGTGGATCGACTAATAGTAGTAGATATATATATATATATATATATATATATATATATATATATATATATATATATATATATATATATATATATATATATATATATGTACACATATATGGGTCTACTTCAAATGCTCGTACTTGCATAATATTGAACCACACCTTATCAAGGATGAGATGATTGATGTTCTACAACACTGAACATGAAAGTAAACTAAATTAAAAAAAGATAAATACTCTGCTTATAAATATTTGCACCCCATACACCTCCTGCTACTACAATATACCAACTCCGAGATCGCACTACAGTGAAGAGAATGGTAAGGTTCCGATTCAGTGCCATTCTCTTCACTGTAGTGTGATCTCGGAGTTGGTATAGTTTAGTAGCAGGGGGTGTGGGGGGTGCAGGGGGCTTGCCCCCCTGCAAAAATGTGAAATAAGTTTTCACATTTTTTTTTTTTTTGAGTTCGATATTGCAGAACTTTGATCCTCTTGTCCTCGATAATCAGAGGTTCAATGTTCTGCAATTTCGATACTCTGAAGGGGACCCAGATATATATATATATATATATATATATATATATATATATATATATATATATATATATATATACATATATTATATATATATATACATATATATATATATATATATATATATATATATATATATCTATATCTATATATATATATATATATATATATATATATATATATATATATATATATATATATATGAAAAAACAACACGAACAGATCCCAAGATGTGATATCAGCAAAACAAACCCAGCTGGAAGATACTGCCAAAACTCCACTTCTAGTAATTCAAAAGCCAACTAAACTCCAAAAGAAGCACGATGTTAATAGTACAAAATCTTTTCCTTTATTGACGTTAGCGCTTTCACAGGTGTCCCTGCTTCATCAGACGTTACAAACAAACAGTTATCTTGCATCATTATATAACAGATTTAAAACACATCACTTCCTAATCTAATGACATCATTTCCTTGTAAATTAGAGAGCCATACCCCCAAATGAAGCAGCAAAAATCTTCCGTAAATCATTTACGAGCACAATAAACATATCAAACTAAGCATTGTCAAAAATAGCAAAATAAAATTCCTATCAAAAACACAACATATATACGTGGATATTCACTTAAAACACATTGTAAACGAGATAAAAATAAAACATTCCCAAATAGCCCTTGTAGTACTATCATTTCATACTAGAAGAATTCCAATATTAGCCTACCATTTAGAGACTCTCAGTAGCGCATCATATCGCATAATCAATCCCAAATGGTACCCACATTAAAACCATTATAGAATGATAAAACGCTCCCAGGCAGACCCTACAATACTATCATAATATACTACATAAATCTATTGCCAGTCTGCAGTTTAACTATTCAAACTGTAGGAGGCACACTATACCTAACTGTCATATTCTAAATGATATTTATATTGAATCCTGTATATAACATCATGCCAATACTAGCCTGAATAGATATATTGACCCTTTAAAATAATTAAAATATATACTTAAATCGAACTATACATATATCAAACTAAACATCAAAAATAGAATCTATCATTTAATGGATCTATTCTTCAAGTATCGAATCCACTCAGTCTCTGATAATTCAGTTTGATTAACTAGGTCCCCCCAGATCGTTGATTAAACTGCAGCATATGTCTGGGAATTGCACTACAACTATCCTGTCTGTTGAAACAAATACAAGTGTTCCAATGCTCTTCTCTCTCGAGAAGATTGGTCTTACCCACATAAAACATAAAACATCTCTGGCAGGTAGCTACATACACAAGATTCCTAGTATTACAGTCCCCCCGGCACCTAATCTGCCAGAGTTTACCATTGTTGGAATTCCTGAAGAATCTAGACAGGTCCACATAAGATATATAATGATGTTCTATGGCATTTCTTAAAAAACATTACATTGAAAACTACGTTATAGTGACATCTAAAAAATCGATTCCAGACATATGCTGCAGTTTAATCAACATACTTTTATGTTTCAAGTGTTACATGTCCAGAGAGAGAATCTAAGGGGGGGGGACCTAGTTAATCAAACTGAATTATCAGAGACTGAGTGGATTCTACGACTTGCTGCTCACAGGGGGAGAGGTCTTAATGACTCCGTCCCTTTGAGACCATACTTGAAGAATAGATCCATTAAATGATAGATTCTATTTGATGTTTAGTGCTTGATATATGTATAGTATCGATTTAAGTATATATTTTAATTATTTTAAAGGGTCAATATATCTATTCAGGCTAGTATTGGCATGATGTTATATACAGGATTCAATATAAATATCATTTAGAATATGACAGTTAGGTATAGTGTGCCTCCTACAGTTTGAATAGTTAAACGGCAGACTGGCAATAGATTTATGTAGTATATTATGATAGTATTGTAGGGTCTGCCTGGGAGCGTTTTATCATTCTATAATGGTTTTAATGTGGGTACCATTTGGGATTGATTATGCGATATGATGCGCTACTGAGAGTCACTAAATGGTAGGCTAATATTGGAATTCTTCTAGTATGAAATGATAGTACTACAAGGGCTATTTGGGAATGTTTTATTTTTATCTCATTTTACAATGTGTTTTTAAGTGAATATCCACGTATATATGTTGTGTTTTTTGATAGGAATTTTATTTTTGCTATTTTTTGACAATGCTTAGTTTGATATGTTTATTGTGCTCGTAAATGATTTACGGAAGATCTTTTGCTGCTTCATTTGAGTGTATGGCTCTTTAATTTACAAGGGAAATGATGTCATTAGATTAGGAAGTGATGTGTTTTAAATCTGTTATATAATGATGCAAGATAACTGTTTGTTTGTAACGTCTGATGAAGCAGGGACACCTGTGAAAGCGCTAACGTCAATAAAGGAAAAGATTTTTGTACTATTAACATTGTGCTTCTTTTTGGAGTTTCGTTGGCTTTTGAATTACTAGAAGTGGAGTTTTGGCAGTATCTTCCAGCTGGGTTTGTTTTGCTGATATCACATCTTGGGATCTGTTCGTGTTGTTTTTTCACATTTTGTTGGGATGGAAGGTATGCCAGACAAGGATCATACTGATCAATCGGATCGTATACCAATGGGTTCGCTTGGATCATTGAGACATATTTTAAGAAACATTACCAATCCATTATTGGCCCTTGATATGAGTCTGCCAGTTGTAAATGAGAGCTTGAATCCGGATAATGAAATCATGGCTAGGCAGGTTATGAGAGATATGGAGAACAACTTTTTTAGATACAAACGTCTACAGTGCCAGCGCTATCATATGGAGGCCAGTATGCATAATAAGGTAATCCCGAGAGGGCTTCGTATATTAAATATGCCAACGTATGGCAATGTATATCCTGAACTGTTGATGCGGTGGCAAAAAATTAATTTAAGAGCCAGTATGGCATATATGGAATTGCTTGTTGACTTTTTTAAACCGAAGGAGCTTGAAATCCTTGACACTATTATTGAACAGCAGTCTAAGCTTGTAGAACTTACGGGCAATGATGCTACTGATCTATTTTTACATGAATTAATGGATCGGGTAACACGGTATGAGACCAGTTTATTGGCTCAGAAAAAGAAGAAGCTCCTTAGGGACAAAAAGGACTTTGACAATAACAACGTCTTTGTTTGGCCTAAGACGAATGCTCTGAGTAGAAACAACACTGCTAATAATGAAAATCGGCCTGTTTATAAGAGAAGTAGCAGAGGAGCTGACGCACCACAAGGTCATAATGATAGCATCACTAGTGGTGTGAGGCCTCCAGTAACTAACATTAATCGAAGGGATGGAGGTGTGGTCAGTGAGGGGGGTGCCCCTCAGGCCAACGCACATGATGGCTTATGTGAAGCACTGCTATCTCCTAAATCGGTCACGTCAGTGTATTTTACCCCAGCAGAGGATCGCAATGTACGGGATATGGGTGATGAGACATCCAACGCCACTGGGACAGCGGTGAGACGTAAAATACAACTGGATAAGTTGAAGACCACGACTCAACAGGATTTTCCAACAGCGCCCCTCCCCATACGACAGGGGAGGAAGAGGTCGGTAGACCTGGACTACAACAGAGGGGCCAAGCGTCGGGACACCAACATGGAGTTCTGGACTCACAACAATGCAGGAGGACTGAGTCGTTAGTTTGGAATATTTCCAATCATGTGTTGTCTGAAGTTGAAATGAGTGTCCTTAACAAGGGATTATCGTTCGTTCCAAGTAGAAGGGCTGACATTAGTGAGATTTTACTAGCAATTAGATCGTTTGCTAGGAATGTGAATCTCAAACTTATATTCAAGGACACGACCACTAAAGGTGAGCATGTTTTTAAATCTAAAAGTTTGATTAACCCTCGGCTAACGTCTGAGCTTGATTTGTTTGTTAAAGCCGTGGAAAATGAGCTTTATGATAGCTTTAAGGGCACTGGGACTGACTCTGATGACAACTTGACTTTGCCAGAATTGAATGCTATTTCTGCCCTGAAGGATAACGATCGTATTATTGTACGTCCAGCAGATAAGGGTGGACTAATAGTTGTTCTGGACAGAGACTTTTATATTGACTCTATGAACAATATGCTCTCCACTGATGCTTATACTGAAGTAACTATGTTAGATGTGGAAAAAGCATGTTCTATGATATGTGACATGTTACTTGAATGTAAGTCTTTAGGCCTTTTGACATCAGATCTGTATGATTATTTTAAGGTTGAACATCCTGTAATACCTTCCATAAATGGACTACCCAAGGTCCATAAGAATGCAAGTAATCCTCCTTTTAGGCCTATTGTTGCAGGGGAAGGATGGATTACGCAACCCTTGTCCATTTACCTGGACAATAGGCTGAGGAACACACTTAATAGGTTTCAGCATGTCTTAAGGGACACTGGACATTTTTTAACTGACCTTTATAAGTTTGTCCAAGATTTTGGTAATGTGGAGACTCTTCTTATGGTAACTCTAGATGTAGTTTCCTTATTTACTTGCATACCTAACATTGATGGTATTGCCATGGTTAAAGATTTGTTGTGTGAAACTCTGTCGATCACTGATGTTGATTTTTTGACTCTACTCCTTGAGACAGTACTTGACAACAATTTTTCATCTTTTCAGACAGATTATATCGGCAATGTACTGGTGTGGCGATGGGCACCAGTTGTGCCAATACGTATGCCAATCTCGTATTGGCATCCTGGGAGAGAGAGGTCTTATTAGTTCATCCGCAGGTCGTCTTCTATAGACGCTTTGTGGGCGACCTCTTTCTCCTATGGCAGGGAACAGGTGCCGAATTGAGTTCCTTCCTTGAACATGTTAATGGGTTGAATTGTTTCCTCAAATTTACGATGGATTATTCGAACAAATCCATCGATTTTTTAGATGTCACTATAACCCGTGAAGGTAGTTTTTACAATACCAATGTTTTTAGGAAGAAATGCCATAGAACATCATTTCTGCAAGCGGATAGCATGCATCATCCCAGAACTTTCGCTAATGTAGTTAAAGGACAAGGTCTGAGGATTTCTAGACTTTGTTCCAATGATGTTTCTTTTCATCAGGAACTAAGTAAATTGAGTAGTGATGTATGCAGGAGGGGTTATGATCATACAGTAGTTGAGAAGGTTTGTAATGATGTGGTTAAGCTGAGGGATAGTAGGGGTAAGCCCTACTATTCAGATCATGAGTATGTATATAAGAGGAAGTCCTGTGACATTGGCAATACACAGCGTATAGCCATACCATATGTTAAGAATCTGGAGATAATTCAAAAGGCAATAACAAACAATTGGAATATTTTAACTGTGGACAAGGAAGTTTGTAAGATTGTAGGGAATTGTCCACAATATGTTTTTAATAACTCTAAGAGTCTAAAACAGCAGCTGTGTTTTCCTAATTTATCTACCATGAATGTGCTGAATAATTCAGTAATTGATCTAGGAACCAGAAGGTGTGGTTCTTGCCCTCAATGTTCTTATGTGGACCTGTCTAGATTCTTCAGGAATTCCAACGATGGTAAACTCTGGCAGATTAGGTGCCGGGCGGACTGTAATACTAGGAATCTTGTGTATGTAGCTACCTGCCAGAGATGTTTTATGTTTTATGTGGGTAAGGCCAATCGTTCTCTGAGAGAACGCATTCGGGACCACTTGTATTGTTTCAACAGACAGGATAGTTGTAGTGCAATTTCCAGACATATGCTGCAGTTTAATCAACATACTTTTATGTTTCAAGTGTTACATGTCCAGAGAGAGAATCTAAGGGGGGGGGACCTAGTTAATCAAACTGAATTATCAGAGACTGAGTGGATTCTACGTCTTGCTGCTCACAGGGGGAGAAGTCTTAATGACTCCGTCCCTTTGAGACCATACTTGAAGAATAGATCCATTAAATGATAGATTCTATTTGATGTTTAGTGCTTGATATATGTATAGTATCGATTTAAGTATATATTTTAATTATTTTAAAGGGTCAATATATCTATTCAGGCTAGTATTGGCATGATGTTATATACAGGATTCAATATAAATATCATTTAGAATATGACAGTTAGGTATAGTGTGCCTCCTACAGTTTGAATAGTTAATCGGCAGACTGGCAATAGATTTATGTAGTATATTATGATAGTATTGTAGGGAGTGCCTGGGAGCGTTTATCATTCTATAATGGTTTTAATGTGGGTACCATTTGGGATTGATTATGCGATATGATGCGCTACTGAGAGTCTCTAAATGGTAGGCTAATATTGGAATTCTTCTAGTATGAAATGATAGTACTACAAGGGCTATTTGGGAATGTTTTATTTTTATCTCGTTTTACAATGTGTTTTTAAGTGAATATCCACGTATATATGTTGTGTTTTTTGATAGGAATTTTATTTTTGCTATTTTTTGACAATGCTTAGTTTGATATGTTTATTGTGCTCGTAAATGATTTACAGAAGATCTTTTGCTGCTTCATTTGAGTGTATGGCTCTTTAATTTACAAGGGAAATGATGTCATTAGATTAGGAAGTGATGTGTTTTAAATCTGTTATATAATGATGCAAGATAACTGTTTGTTTGTAACGTCTGATGAAGCAGGGACACCTGTGAAAGCGCTAACGTCAATAAAGGAAAAGATTTTTGTACTATTAACATCGTGCTTCTTTTTGGAGTTTCGTTGGCTTTTGAATTACTAGAAGTGGAGTTTTGGCAGTATCTTCCAGCTGGGTTTGTTTTGCTGATATATATATATATATATATATATATATATATATATATATATATATATATATAAAATGTGTGTGTGTGTGTGTGTGTGTGTGTGTGTGTGTGTGTGTGTGTATATATATATATATATATATATATATACACACACACACACAGAAACACATATAAAATATATATACAAATATATATATATACATACATACAGACATAAATTCAAAGGATATGATTATTAATAAAATCCTCCTCCACATACCCATGAACACAAGTTATCCTCTTCACCTATAATTCTTATTTGAGTTCTCCACTCAATTCTCACAAACTTCTGATGCATAGTAACAAATAAGTCCATATAGTTAGTGCTTTATGGGCATCTATTCAGAAAACTGTTCAGCATCAGAATCAAGCCCCTTTTTCCTGTTTTGAACATGGGGTTTGGGTGTCACATCAACAGTGACCATCACCTAGAGCTAGTGTTCACACCAACAGGTTGCTAGCCCTTCCACTGTCTTACTTCCATGTGAGCCACCTACACACACACACACACACACACACACACACACACACACACACACACACACACACACACACACACACACACACACACACACACACACATCTACGGACTATTTTGAGTGTCCAGTCCACCTAATGAATGTGTTTGGCATGTGGGAGGAAACCAAAGCACCTGGCGAAAATTTATGTGAGCACAAGGAAGACATGCAGACTCTGCACAGAAGGCACCATAGACCAGAATCAAACTGCAGCCCCTTATCCTGTGAGGCAACAAAACAGCTCAATGCATCACAGTCAAAACTATTACATAGACATCTTTGATTAAGTGACATGTGATTTTGCTATCCCAGTTCACTGACTGCTGACATATTTATCCACATGTTCTAAATACTGTTTAATTTATTTACTTCTTTGACACACTGCTATAGTAACCTTCCTCAAGCATTGTTTGTTGTTTTTTTTTCCCTAGCTTTAGAACTGTTTATTGCATTTTTACTCAAGTTGTCAAAAATAGTTTACTTTTATTTTTGGTTGGTTTGAGTTTTTACTGCTAGACTGAGTCTGAAATGGTCTAATGAGATCTTCATGACAAGTGCAAACAAATAAATAATGAAGTACTGGAAACAATTAAGGGAATATGTGACAGAAAATGAGATAATTTAGCTATTTCTGCATAAATAACAATCTGGAAAGGTGGCTTTAAAGTTTGTATAAGATGGAGACTTTCTATACACACAGGGAAAGCTTTCCACTGAGCCAGTGCATAGTGGTGGGAAAGCAGAGGAGCCGTTGTTGATCTTCATTGTTATCAGAGCCAGTTTGAGCATTTTGGGGGCCCCAGCAAATGTGAAGTTGGGAGCCCCCTGGGCACTTCCAGTCTAAGTATCACCCTGTCAGTGCCACCCCTCCTATCCATCCTTTTAACTCACACCACAAACTTTTAGGAGTAGTATGCACAGACTGACCTGTAGCTGCAAAGCCTATGTACCACTCTATGTTGGCTCATCTCACAAAGGGACATTCACAGTTACTGGCATTTAGATGTAACAATGATACATTACAACAACTCTATGTACTGGCTGGACTTATGTGAAATTGCGCCCTAGGCACCGCCTACTGTTTCCGCTACCCAAAAAAACACACGCACATCCTACATGCTCCCCTATGTTTCTCCCCATCTTGGGTTTCCCACAACAAGCACATTATGTTTTTCTTCTGTTTCTCACATTTTACCTTTTTCTTCAGCTTTTTCAAGAAGCCATAATATATATATGCTCTGAAGTGTTTTTTAAGTTTTTCTTTTCATTTTACTTAACCTTTTCATCCAATGATGTCCTGAACAGAAATTATGATTAAGGAAAGAAATTCAGTGTTGCTGTTTAGCTTTAGTTTTCCTTGCATCCTTTCAACTGACCTTTCCTGACCAAAACAGCACAGTAATAAACATTTAGGAAATAACTCAACCTGGCCCCCAGAAGCCATAGGGGTTATGCGCTCCTTTTTGGACCATTTGGAAGGTGTCCCAGGAGATATCAAGCTTATTTATGAGAAATCTTCAGATACACTCATGGAGTTAGTAGATAAACTGCTGCAAGCATGTATTATGTGTAAAGATAATGCTATTCATAAGCAAAAGATTTACACTTCCCGTTCTGCACCCATTGCTAGTAAAGTAAGGGGAAGAGGGTGTGGGAGATGGATTAATCAGGGACAGCAAGCCCCACGGCAAGTAGTAGGACAACCACGTCAAGGGCAAGTTATACAGGGGCAACAACGGGCAGCTTCAGCTCCCCCAGCCACTCAGTTAACTTCTCAAGTTACTCAATCTATAGAGGGTCCTCCAAAGAGACAGCCTATTCATTATTCCTGCAAACAGGTAGGTCACACTAAAAATGATTGTAAATATTTTTGCAGATGGCGCCAGAAACAAGAGGCAAAGGGTAAGTTTCTTACCGTAAAAAATTTTGATAAGCCACGTATACAATGACAACAACAGTAATGCAGCCAGAAGTACAAACACAGCAGTACACTTCACAACAATATGTGACAGAGGGTAATAGAGGACTACAGCAACAACCCCTATATACCACAAACACTCAACAGTCAGTATTCCCAGTGCAGCAAAGGGATGGTGTGACAGCTAGTGTCAATGTACAAGGTAATATTGTTAGCACACAGGATACAACTGTTCCTTTTGATTTTGTTCCTAAGGGTCCAGTAAATCCTAATTATCAGCAGCAAATAGCCTTGCATCGTAACCTTAATCGATCTTCTTATGTTGACTGTGAAAAAGTCAAGAAAACACTGCAATTATGTCCTTTACAGTCCAATGCCACTGATAATTCAGGATGGGAAGTAGATCTACTATAGGGGTGTGACCCCCCCCCCCCCACCCAAGTCTCTTTCTTCACTAACTTCAAGAAAGGGAAAGATGGATGACCACTTATCAACATTTTGGTAGAGGGGAACCTGTGGGAAGATGATCTTCTAGATACAGGAGCGGCTGTCTCAGTGACAGGTAGGCATTTGCCTCCTGACTTGTCTAAACATACATATATTTCAGGTTTTAATGGCTCTGGATGTAGTTTGTTCCAGAGTATGGGACAGGTTTAAGGTCAAAAGAGTTGTTGTTAGTTTCCAGATTAGGTGGAAAAGATGGTGGGGTGGAATTCTTCCCTGTAACTAAGGAGAGGATGGTGTTTACAAAGTAGGTGTTGATTTGTGAGGCAATACTCACAATTTGGTTATTGGTTGTTGGTTCTGGGGTTGTGGCTTTACCTGGGTGGAGGAGTGAGTTAATTGTCTGCCAGAACTTTTTGGGATTGTTTTCATATTTGTTTTGCATAGATGTATAATATATTTTTTTGTCTAGTTTGAGTTGTTTTTTTTGTATAATCGTGGAGCTGCTGGTGTCCTAACAGGGTTTTATTGCCTTTTGTTTTCTGGTATTCAAACCAGGTTTTGTCCCTTAGTTTTTTGAAGTCTAATGGTCTCTTTTGATATCTAGGACAATCTCTTATTTTTAAACAACATGTATGAGTTGGTGTTAAGCTATTTAGAATAGCTAGAAATGTGTCACTGAAGTATGTTATGGGCTGGTCGAGTTGGAGGTGATGGAGTGGTATCCAGTTACATTTATTGAGCATGTCTAAGAATGCTTCATTGGAGAAGTTTTTTGTATTTTGTACAGCTTTGTAAACTATGGATCTGGGTAGATTGAGTTGATGATGGATTAAGTAGATAAGCCTGTGGTCACTTAAATTATTTGGAAGGCATCCGGAGAGATAGTTGTGGGTGGTACTGTTAATAAGTGACCAGTCAAAGATAGATTCTCTTTTGCTATGTTTATCTATTCGGGTGGGAAACTGGATTGTTTGGAGAAACCATGTAAATTTATGAAGGTGAAGGGGTTATTATCAATGCAAGTGTTCTAGTCTAAATTGAAATCACCTGTGATAATTGTTTCATGGATGTAGGCTGAGGCTGTCCAGGATATGAGTTCCTCAGTGCCAGTGGGAGATTGTTGGGAGATATGTAAGTAGCTATTATAGTAATATTTTTCTTTGGGTTATTCTGAGCTGTGTTACTAGGACTTCAAAGTTTTTGTCATAAGGGTATTTGATGGGTAGGTAGTCCATGCTTAGGCTATCTTTGTAGAAAATTGCAACCCCACCTCCCTTCTTCCTGATCCTGTCTAACCTGTGTACACAATAACCTTCTGGGCATATGTCTGGGTCTCTGATAAGCTGTTTTAGCCAAGTTTCTGTTGCTATAAAAATGTCTGGTGAGTACTGTGCAATGAATGCATGAAGGTCTGTAATTTTGTTAACTAGGCTTCTAAGATTCATGTTAGGAATGAGAAGGTCTGAAGTTTTAATGTGAGGAAGGGATGGAATGGTAGGCATGACGGTATGTTGTGCAATATGTGGCCCATGACTGGGGTGTATATCTGTGTGATAATATACATGCATGTTTGTGTGACAGTTTGGAGAGTATGTGAAGGTGTTTGCTGAAGTGGTTAGTGGTATTGCTGACAGCTACATGTTTGAAGTGAAAGTATGCAATAGGTGAGTGATTGTAGAGTTGGGAGGAGATGGCAAGGTAGGAGAGTGAGGAGTGGATGGTATTAATATAATATAGTGTGGGGGTATGGACATGTATTTGTAGGTGAGTGTAGGATGTTAGGTAGTATGCAGATAGCAGTAGGGTATAGAGTGTGGGCAGGAGAAAGAGCATAAGAATGCCTATTGACCCAGGTGCACAACAAATATTTGAGAATAGCTGAAACAATTGCAGGCACTTACTTGCAGACATGCACACTGAAAGGGGGCTGGGGAGAGCTTCCTCACCACGAGCAGGCCAAAAATTACTATTTCAAAATGGCTGAATGATTGTTATTTAACAAAACTTTTATCAATGATGCCTGAACCAGCAAAACCCACTGCCCCTATGAAGGGTTCAAAGAAGGTTGTGAAGAAACCACATAAGAAAGATGGATAGAAGCACTGCAGGAGTCATAAAGAGAGCTATTCCATTTATGTGTATAGGGTTTTGAAGCAGGTTCATCCTGATACAGGGATACCTTATAAAGCCATGAAAATCATGAACTCCTTTGTGAATGATACTTTTAGGGTTACCACCTGTCCCTCTTTGGGCAGTGTGAATGAATTCAGAATGTATACAGAGCAACATGAATGCTTGTAGCACCAGACTTTGATGGATTCACTCTTGTATCTACCTTTCTATGCCTGCAAAGTTGCAGTCTTGATTTTGCATGTTCGCAATGATGCAAGTGTTACTGTTCCTTAATTGTGAGATTACCAGGGAACATAATGGAAGGTACTTTAAGAAAATGGAAAATAAACTGTGTTTTCCAGGAAGACTAATATGCCTGTTCCTTTATCACCAAGACTCAGTGTTTGTTCCATGAATGTATATCCAGCATTTAGTGTAATGTTGTGTAATACATGGACATGGACTTAGCTATCACTGCCTGATAGACAACCTGAGCAGTGGGGTAGTATACAGTCTGCGGCTTCTTGGATCATCTTACCATATAGAAGCATCAATACATGTGATTTGGTCACATCTATGGGACTTTATCTATCATAGACCAGAATGGGCACAGCCATGAGAACCTGTCAGACCAATGGTAAGGTATGCTGACATGCAGGTTGTGTCCCATAGGCCATGGCACCATGTGGGCAAAGCTGATAATGCTTGTGAGGCCATTTTCAAGGTGATGTGTTGTACAAGTTATGTCCTGTAGCCCATGTCACAATATGGGTATACACTAATCTGCCATAACACATAGGCAGACAATGAAGTAACTGTGAACACTTAGACTTGGTATTACCTCTTTCATGGGTGCCTGTTAAGTCACCTTTCAGATGTGCTAGTGTGCAGGCTGTACCCCAGTAGACCATATTTCTTATAAAAGGAAAGCCATGTTTTCTTATACCATCTGTAAAATGAGTTGTTTTGCAGGTTACATCCGAGTGGGCAAAGATACCACATTGGCAAAGTCATGGACACATGTAAGGCCTTTACGTGCAGATTATATAGCTACAAGTTATAGCACTGCATGGACACATTCACAGTGTCTGGTCCAGTTATATGTATTTCCATGTTGTAGATAGGGTTCACAGTTATCTAGCACACCATGGCCTGGACACAGCTTGGATGCATGACTGAGCACCTGTGAGCTGACATAATGATGCATGGCAAAATTACGTATTGGTGCATGAACCATGTTAGTAGCATTCTTCTAACATGCCTCCATATGAAATGTCTTTTTATAGGCACACCCAGGTTCATATAGTTAGGTGCATTGTATGTGAAACTATACTGCATGTTTAATGGCATTATATGGTTGCAGTTTCAAAAATGGCATTTGTACTGTCCTGAGAATGTTGACTGACACAGTATAGAGTGCTTTAATTGCACCCACTCGTGGCCTGCACAGACATGTGCACTGTGGAATGGTGTCAAAATGTCTGCCTGGCAGAACTGCTCTCTAAATAGGCTTGTTCCTGTGGCCATGATGGACAATTACTATGCTCAATATGATTTTTGGACTTTAGGCAAACAGAGACTACCTATGTGTGAATGTATATTACATTCACAGTGTTTTCTACACTCCATCTACAAATCATTTTGCATATGACACCACTCCAATACTTCCTCAAGTGGCCCTCAAAGTGACATGCCATATTTAGCTAGTGCCTGTAGTGGTGTTCATTGTCTCATACATGTGACAACAGGGACAACACCAGGCCCTGATGTTCACAGTTCCCCTATCACCTAGCCAGATAGTGATGTAAGAGTATACACTGTGTTCCGTGCACTGCTTCCTGCATAGGTAGGTGAATTGCTATCATATGCTCACAATGGAATAAACACAAAAAGGAAGAAATAAGAATTATGCAACAGTCCAGTAACTGACAAATAAAAGCCCAAATCACGTTTGAATTAATTATTTTTTTCAATTGCACTCTTATGTTTGTTTCTCAAACAAGAAGTTTTAAAATGAAAGTATTTACAGCCAGACTAATTAATGTGCTGAGCCAGGAAGTATTACAGTGGGTTCTTCCTGTTTTTGGATTATATATGTGTGCATGTCAGGCCTTGTAACCCATGTCAAAAGTATTTTTGTCCAGCTATGCATGATGTAGTGTCAGACTATAAATTACCCATCCAATGTGATTAATCACATACATGTCACATCCTGGCATAGCATAACACATTTGCATAGGTTGTGTTGATGAAATTTCCCTTGAGATAAGTGTACATTGTAACCTCTTGATGATAGCATGCACAGAGTTGTGTGTGGGTATCCATCTATAGATGACATATGCTGGTCAAGATGTCCTAGTGGTTTTGTATCTGTACAAATGATTCAGCAAGAGTGATAGAAGAAGATTGATTTCTGTACACAATCTATTTGCCAAGGGTCTCAGGAAGCATATGTGTGTATACATGACTCAGATCCTTATTTCATGAATGTGTCAACCAGCTCACCAAAGCACACTGACCATTTACAGACATAGCACTAGCATGTTGACAACATACAATACAACATGCATCCACTACCCGCAGTGGTCTATCTCCACCTGTGTGTGCATCAGTAGGTATGTACATACAGTCTGCCTTACATGTATGCACTTATTTTTTATTGTTTTTACTTACATTCATTTACCAGGATAATGCACTGATCTTAGTGGACCATTTGCAGGCACAACCCGGGTGAATAGGATCACATAAGAAATTAAAATAAATTACAGATGCAAGGATATGCTAACAACAAATATATACACATATTTACAAATGCAAGAATGTGCTACAATATTTAGATCACAAAGTAGTTAATGTCATAAGATGGATGAAAAATGGAATTATGCTTAGCAGGGCTTTATGAAAAAAGGTGTAGCCATAATGACTGATATGGCTTGTGTTACAAGGATATCAGCATATCATTATATATAGAGGTAAGAAGACATTAGAAGAGGCAACTGAGAATGTGTGCAGGAAATGATACCATGGGGAAAAGATAGAACAATGGTGAGAGAGGCATGGAGAGGGAAGAGGAGTAGAAAATAGAAGAAGTGTGAGAGATGCAAAGAGAAGAGGAAGGTAGGATAAATGAGATGCAGTAAGTGAGGTGATGATAGGGAAGGGTTAAATAGGAATACAGGGATGTGAGACAGCTGCAGAGTTTATGTAATTTGATCTGTGTGAGTGCAGCTGCACTTTGTTTGGGTGAAGAAATGTTCTTTGAGGTGTAGTCTGAAGTCTGAGTACTTTTGGACATCTCTGATTGAGACAGGAATGAAGTCTCATAGGTTTAGGTAGTAGGATGGAGAATGCTATGTGCGATTGATGTTTGTCATTAGCACCACCATACATACCTACACAGATTTCTGCATAATATTTTGAAGCTGGTCTTCATGTGCAAGCTTTGTGTATCATTGCCTTATCTTCTGTTTTACACACAGGACATTATGTTCACTACAGTGAAATACATGGACACGAACAGGTGATGTGTAGGGTTGTATGGAAACAGACTGCCTGCCTTGCTTGGATTACTTTTGAATACTTAGTAATGCTGTACAATTATGTATTTTCTATTATTACTTTTTGTTTTGTTTTGTTTTGACTTAAGATGAGTTTACGTTCGTTACTTCTAGTACTATTGTCTGATCTGATTAATATACAGTGATTAACTAGAAATATATGGACTGAAATCTTCCACACAGAGAAGTTTCTTACACTGTTTTGTTTTTGGACCCACTACACTTTAATGGGTTGTTTTGAGACTTCGGGGATACCACGGAGATTACTTGTTTGTTGTACATGATTGTGTGACATGATATAACTTGTTTCGTAATTATCTGTCACACATAGGCACATATGTGTATGTCCCATTATATGTGTTCATCTTGCTTATGTTATATTTAACAGTCATGTCCTATAGGTCATGTGCTATGGTGCTATCATTACAGTTATTACACAGGTATATTATTTTATGTGTGCATTACTTAAACTGAGTTGTAGCTCTGAAACAGTGTCCAAAATTGTATACTGCCCATCTGTAAGTGCATGCACCCAAACATGGATTGGTCCATACCATGTGTGAGGCATGTTTTGTTATGTGTTGCCTCTGGACAACTATAAGTTGTCATTCATGTTTAGTTTTATCTCACAAGCTGAGTCAGTCTCTTTATGTGGTGGCAGTATATGGTGCCAGTGCATTGCTGTATAGAATGCATTTATTAGTACATTTTGGGAGTTAGCCATACTTGCAGTACTCTCTCAGCTGCACATTGGATGACCGAATATTTGCTGCTAACAGCTACACATTGTGTGGCTTAAATCTATGTTACTGCTACATTGCTGAGGCATGGCACTAAAGCTTTGTATCATGGCATGCATGCACTGTTGTAATTATGTTTTTTTCTGTTGTGGCATATTCACATTATACAAGCCAGACCTGCACCAGTATACTGGGCCAATGCTGCACAGATGTCATGCCTGTATATGTGTCAAAGACAAATGTGCTGTGCTTATGCATATGGACAATCACATGCCATGCACATTCCCATGCCAGCGTGACATACACTATAGGCATGTTATTGTGACATGAATGCAGGCATGTTATTTTTATTTTATTTTATTTATTCTTTAGTGAACATGTTAGTCCCATTCTATCAGTAGTCTGATCTGAGGTGGCATTAATACTATTTGGCAAAATTTGGCCAGGGCATCAGGGAACTTTCCCTACACGTTAGGAGATTGCATTCCTAGTTCAGTGGCAGCTGGGAGAACAGCACTCAAGGAAATCCAAGATGGTGGATAGCACAGAGGTGAACACTTGTGCATTGTCTGAAGCTATACCAGATTCTGACGAGCTGCTTCAGCAGAACTTGTTTGTTTCATTGTAAGCAAACGTGCAAAACAATGATGGATGTGTTATTTCACCCACTTGTCAGAAGTGTTGCAAGATGATATTTTGGGTTACTTGTTGATGCAGAGTGAGCTGGACAGTGGAAAAGATTTTTCCTGGGGTGAAACTATGGGCAAAATTCAATTGGAGGAATCGGAAGCGATTTTGAAAGGAGATCTCCAGACAAAGAAATCGTATGCCAAAACTGTTAAAGAAACTGAAGGGAAAGTGATGACAGATGAGCAGAAGAGAAGGAATGTCAACAATCAAAGAAAATGTATGGTGAAAATTCAGAACAAGGAAGAAAAAGAGATGGATAGGTATCACAATTGGGAGAGTTTAATGGTCCTATTGGGAGTGAAGGCTCAGGAGGTAAGAGCTTTTATTCTTTTATTTTTTAAACAAGAAACATCTTTATTAAATTATCATTTAGCACATAGGCTATCAATCATTTCTATAAATGAAAACAAACCCTACTGACATAACATTTGTTGCAAACATTATACATCACAAACCATATTGACAAAATTGTAGTTGCAAACATTATACATCACTTATAATTTATCCCATCATTGTCAGACAGCCATTACATAGCTCATTAAAATCTTGCCTTGTTTTAAACCTCGTTCCATCTCTGCATTGTATTGTTCCCACAATTCCCATTTTTTCAATGTAATATGCTCCTACCTTTTACTAAAGATCTCAATTACAGTTGTTTTATCTCTGTTACTATATGCAGTACTTGTTGTAAAGCTTATTTAGACTTTGATTTTCATTTTCTATTAATTGCTTTTTTTGGCAACCACCATAATTAGACTCAGCAAGGCCTTACTATGTCTAGGCAATCCCGTTTCTGTATCATAGCTCAAAAAAAATGATTTCCTTAGTTATTCCAGTTTGCTCACCCAGTATCTCTAACAGAGCAGTCTGCAGGGAATCTCTAAAGTCTACCAACTAATTACACTCCCAGAAAATATATTCCCAGTTAAATCTTTCTTCCACATCACACCTCCAACATTTGCTGGCTACTTGAGGAAAAAATCTTTGGAATCTATTTGGGGTATAAAGATGCCTATGCAAACGCTTCCAAGCAAAGATCCTAAATTTTCTAGATGTTATTGCATATTTGGGAGACATACATATATCCGCTCATTGCTTCTTTGCGAATTGCTTTTCCAATCTCTCTTCCCAAATCCTTTCTAGCCTCCTCTGATTGATTCTTATAGTTATCATGCAGTATTTTGTATGCTCTACTAGGTATTCCTTTTTAAGTAGCATTTTCTCTTCTAGGTTCTATTAAAACCTCTACCAGTGCTGGTTTTTCAGTTAAGATCCCCCTATTTCTTTCTCTTTGCCTATACTGGATCAATCCTTGATAAAGAAGGCAATCTCTATCCTGCAGTCCAAATAAATTCTTGGCTTCTCCCCATTCTATTGTCTTTCCCTAAGCAGTTATTCTTATTCATAATGAGACATTTTGTGACATTATTTCTGAGGCTACTTCTGTTCTTTTTTTTTTTTTTTTTTTTTTTTTTTTTGAGGACTATGAGAAGAAAAAGCACTGTAATCCATGTAATGCTTATGTGGTTAAAGCATTTCACAGAGAAACAAAAAAGAAGGTATGTAATCAATTTCACCTAAAGTTGAAAAAGAGACTTTAAAGAGACATTTAAGCAAACTTTGTAAAGAAGTTATGGACATTTACAAAGTATATGACAACATAAGATTATTGACTGGGGGATGGGACTGTCCCAATTTTTTTTGAAAATAGAAAAAGAAAAAAAATGTTCATATCCCTAGAATGATAAATGTAGAGAGTAAAAGAGATATTGTAAAATATTGGGACAACCAAAAACATTTTTTTCCTGTGGAAAAGACGACCATTTGATAAGAAATTGTGATAAGAGGAAATGCTATATTTGTGGGGAAACAGGTCATGATACAATCTTCTTCTTCTTCTTTCTGCTTTTTCCCAGTTAGGGGTCACCACAGTGGATCACCTGTCTGCTCATAATTGGCAGTGGAGTTTTACAGTGTCAAGTTGCCAGCCCAGCGCCCAACCTTCCACAGAAGGCACACACACGCACACACTCACACCTAAGTCCAATTTAGAGTGTCCAATCCACCTACAGCATGTCTTTGGGATGTGGGAGGAAACCGGAGCACCCGGAGGAAACCCACATAACCACAGGGAGAACATGCAGACTCCGCACAGAAGGCACCCCAGCCGAGAATTGAACCGGAGAACCTCTTGCTGTGAGGCGGAAACGCTAACCACTGCAACACCATGTGAATTAAAATGTTAAAAATGTAACACAATTGGGTACTTATGGATGGATTGTAACATAGGGAAAAGTGACGAAGAAGAAAAGAAAAGTGAGGATAGCATATGAAGAGAAGAAACAATCTCAATAAAAGATAAAGAAGCTATACAAAACAAGATCAGGTTAACAATAAAGATCAGGATAAAGAGAAAAATGCATGGAAGAGAATATAGAAGCAGGTTCTGAAATAAGTGATGAGGAAGATATGAATTAGAAAATAGTGAAAGGTAAAAATAATTATATTGGCAAAAGAGTAAGAGATAGAAAAATAAAGTTTAAAAGGATAGGTGTAAAACAGAAAAAATAAGGAAATGGATAATGCAAATTAGATAATTTCTGGTGAGCTGCAACATAGACTTAATGATAATTTTAGAGTTCTTTTAGTAAATGTTAATATTATCAAAAATATAAACAGAAGAATAGGCATCCTAAATTAATGGGGCAAGTATAATGTTGATGTAATAATATTGGAAGATATACGATTTTGGACACAAGAAGAGAGACTACAAACAAACTTTGGGGAGGGGATATAATACGGAACTTAGGAAAGGAACTATGTTCAGGCATAGTTGTATTTTGGTGAAAGTCAGTGAAAATAATGAACATATTGGCAATCATGGGAAGATTAACTACTGTAGATCTCAGATAGCATAATCAGCTATATAGAATTATAGCATTGCATGCTTATGTTACAATTAAAGAAAGGGAAATTTTATTTCATAAAACTTTAGATTATATAGTAATTATTATGAATAATGGGAGATTTTAATTATGATCTGTGTGAAAAAAGGAGAGGAAATGATGTTAAGAAAAATTTTTAAATTATAAAATGTGGCAGTTTAAAGATTTGGGGTAATAATTTGTGGACATATAGTAGAAGTACATATATAAGCTAGAAATAGTTTGTTTTATTATATCACAAGGTTTAAATGCAGCTAATGGAGAGACACTTGTAACTGGCTTTTTCGGCCATTCAGCCATTTGGATAGAAATGCAAGAAAATAAGGAGCATATTAGATTGGGAAAATTAATAAAAAGAACAAGTGAGAAATTATGGAATGAAAATGAAAAAAAAATATGTGTTTATCAAAAGATCACATTTCCACTAGAGTATGTTATAAAAACTTGATTGGTGGTTAGCTTTGAAAGCATAATATAAGAAATGTTTTTTTTTTTAGAATGGGAGTCTGATGTAAGAAAAGATGAGAAAATAAATTATAAAACAATGCATATGGATGCTTTAAAATGTTTGGAAATGACTGATAGGGAATCTTATATGATAGAATGGAGAATTTATGAAGAAAACCCAGAGAAAGTCAAAGAATTATTATTTAAGCAAATATATTTTACAAGGTAAAAAGAAGAGGTATCAACTTACTTGAATAGCAGAGTTAAAGAGAATACTATTATAATGAGTGAAATGAAAGATGACAGAGGACAGATTATGTAAAAATGTTTCAAGATATAAAAAAAGTGCAAAAAAGAATGGCATGTTAAAAAGTTGACAGAACAAAAAAATAAAGAATTAGAAAATGAGAGTTCTTTATATGAATTGGATAAAGTACTTAACCATGTTAATTTATGGTAAATTTCAGGATAAGATGGAATAGGATACAAATTTTATAAAGAAATTTACAGATTGAAAAAATACTTCATACAATTTATGAATGAGTGGTTAAATGAAGATTTTATGTATAACGATTTATGCAGTGGTAAGTTTAAATTAGTATGAAAAAGGAAGATATAAATGAAATTGAAAATTGGAGACCTATAGTATTGAATAATACAGTTTATAAGATTTTCATGAAAATAATTCAAAAGAGCATGGAAAATAAAATGAAAAGTATTATGGAAAATAACATGTATGGTTTAAAGGGAAAAGGATGCAAGGAATTATTATTCATAGTAAGGGAAATTGTGAACGATGATATAAACAGGATTTTTGAGACCAAGATCATGGTAGGAGATTTAAATAATGCTTTTGATACAGTACAACATGAACTTCTGTTGAGAATTATGGAAGAGTATAACATTAGTAAAAAATTAAAACTGAATGTTTTTCTGCATATAATAAAAATAAAGTAAAAATGTTAGTGAATGGGTGATTAAGCAAAGAAATATATATAAATAATGGCATATATCAGGGATGTCCCATGAGTAGTATATTATTTGCAATGGTTATGAATGTGTTAGTCAGAGATGTAAACTTGCACATGAGAGATGTCACTTATAATACTACTGATGGAATAACAATTACAGTCATGTTTACTTATGAAGATGACATTATATTGATTATAAAAAAACTAAGTCTTAATGAAAGAAATCATATGTTTAAACATAATAGGCATTACATTAAAAAAGAAAAAAGTAAAGGATTTGGTGGTGCAGAAAAAAGTGGAGGATTATCTTTGTTTATGAAGGAAATCTCTATGTTAGGAATAGGATCTGGGGTAAAAATGTAAGTGAGGTACAATGGAATAATATACTAGATGAAATAAAGGAACTTTTTTTGTTTTTGGGAAACATACAAGCTATGGTTTAATAAAAGGTTTATTTGATTAATTCAGTTATAACAGGAAAAGACTGCATATTTAGTAAGTGTTTCTATGCTAACAATAATCTATAAAAATAAATACTACATGTATTTTTTTCTTTCATATGGGGTTCAAGATTCGATTAAATCCAGTGATCAGAGGGGTCTTATATATGGACAAGGAAGATGGAGGTTAAGGATTACGACACACAGTTCTTTATGCTGCATCTTTGAATATGTGTAAAGTTTTGTCTTGGATAAATGATACAAATGAAAAGTTGGTAGTAATTGTACTAGTCCAAATATAAGCAGAATTGGGATAGGTTAAAAAATTCAAAAGAGAAAAAGCATGTTATCAAGAAAAAATATATATTTTATGGAAAATAAAAACTGCTATAATAGAAAATGAGAAGAAAATGTGGTTTAAATGCACCATGATACAATATTAGTATGTTAATCCTTGAGCTGAGTAGTGAGTGAAAAGGTTAAAGCTATAAGAGTATGAAAAGCATGGTATAAGAAACAAGTAGAGTGTCAACATTTTTATGGAGATTAGTGATTAATATATTATTGGTAAAAGAAAATATGCCATATAAAAAATCAGTAAAAGAGTTTGTATTTATTGTGGTAAAGAAGAAACTGCAGAACACATTTTCTTACAATGTATAAAAGTTGCAAAATTGTGGAAAAAATGTGTAAACAAAATTTCTTTGATAATATAAGGAGGTAAATGAAATAAATATGGACATTATTATGCACTGATTTTAGAGATATAACAATAATTAATATGTTAGTAAAATAGATAAAAGATTATTTTATGTTGTGTGGACCATTTGGAATGAAAGGCCAAATGAAATCATGTTTAATGGTAAATAGAGGCTAGCAGTAATTTTAAGAAAAATTAGATGGTGGTTCTGGAAAAAGGAGTGGAGCTCAAATAAGACAATGAATGATTAACACGATGATGAAAAGCAATATATCTAAGACTGCATAAAATAATGGCAATGAATGGAAATTAGTATACTGTATAAATGTGTAAATATATAAATATGTAAGATTGTAAATAGTACTGAGCATAATGCTTTTTAAAGAATCCCTACTCTTTTCAATAAGTATCATGGGATCTTTTACATCCACCTGAGCTACCACCAACTCAAGCTGATGGGGGCCTCATTTTAACATCTCATCTAAAAAATAATATACTCAGGACTGCAGAACCACTCCCCGTGCTGCATTGCAACATGGTTTAATTAGTCAATGTTGCTTTAAATGTTTAATGCTGCATGAGATAATGTACTTGGGCTGGCCCAGCCGATTGACTTAGCAGGTTTGTGTTAGGTTTTTAAACTGGGAAGTGAATAGTTTTTACTTGTCTGAAGAAGCAAGTATTTTGTTCAGTGAAAGCGCTTATGACCACTTACTAAGAAAATCAAGGGCCTGAATCATAAACACTACACTGGCTGTCTAAAAGTCCTGCCCCTCTTCTCGCTATAGTACAGGCTACTGAGTGGTGATGTTTGCCTCACTTACAGAGACTTCTCTGAGTCCATCCTTTCAGGACTACTGTATATCTGCAAGTCCAATGGTGGCATAAACACACACTCACAAGATCTTAATCTCTTCTGCAACCTAAACAGAATATGTTATATGGGTAGATCTGTATTAATTAATTCATTCATTTATTTACTGATATTTGATTACAGTGAAAATCCAACTGGGTAGAAGTCCATTTTCAGTAGATGCCTGGAGAGAAAAGCTCCAAATTATTACAAAACATTTTATGAACAATCATTTTTACAATCTTCAAAAATAGAACAAAATCATCTGCAGTTTAAATAATTATAAGAAATTAGATACAATATAAAACACTGGTTAAGAATCAATACAATGTATATGACAATCATTTAATATTTAGAGAAATTTTAGAAACTTTGAAGAGAAATTAAAGATAAATGAGTCTAATATGAATAGAAACTGCAATATGAAGTGAGGGAAAAACAGACTTCTGGTATATTTAGAGAGAGTCAGGGAAGTGAATTAGCTGGCAGTAAGGAAGTAAGTGAGGAAAGGAGAGTAAGGCGGTATAAGGAATAAAAAGGTACTTGTTCACATTTAGGGATATAGTTAATCCTTGTTTTGATCAAGAGCAGAGAGAGAGAGTTTAGCTAGGAAGTCTTTCAGAGTGGGTTTGAAAGATGGGATGGAGGGAGGTTATATACCTGTTGGATACAGACAATGCCCAGCAGATTTGTTAGGTTTGTAGACAGACAGGAGTTTTTGGTCACTGGATTGCAATGGCTGATTGGGAACATAGTTGTCCAGAATGTTTTTTAGTGCTGGACAGGTAGATGGATGCTGGATAATTTTATAGATGGTAAGAAGCTGTGTATATGTTAGTTGATGTGACAGTTCTAACCAATTAAGACTTTTCAGTGCTATACAGTAGTGGGTTCTGAAAGGGATATATGCTGCAAATTTAGAGCATTGTTCAAGTTTTAATTTTTGTGAAGCCTGGGGTTAGTAAGGATGGAGGTGCCATATAGAAGAGTTCGAAGGAGATAAGCAGTGGCAAGTGTAGTTTTAGTTGCATCGGTGAGAAAGTTTTTGGCTCTGTAAAGCATCCCTAGTTTTTGATGAGTTGATGTATCATAGGGAATACCACTTCTCTGGTATTGTCTTTCTCTCTACATGAAACAAAATACATGTCTTACTATATTCAACTGTAATCTGGATGAATAGATGAAAGGATGGTAAATATCTACCTGGGTTGTTCAAACTTAAAATGCATGGGATTTGGGATATTTTATACTTAAAATACAAGTACTAAAAACTGTATGGAAATGCATGGCTAGGCTTTTAATGATCATCGCAGAAAAATAACCTAATAAACACTGATAAACTTATGAGTATACAGGCTGGAGAAGGGGAGGTTAAAGAAAAAATGGTGGAACAGTAATTCAAAAGTGACAACGTGACACAGAAAATAGCAGATGCAATTTGAGATTTACAGCAATACCAGAACAAATTGAAGAGAAGGAAAGACTTTATGATAAAGTTACCCAACACATGGAATGGAATTTCTCTTGATGATATTAAAATAGAAATAGCACATAAATATTCCTAATTAAAGACAGAGAAATCAGCAAAGTCCTATACTGATTCAATTGCAGACATACCAACTAAAGATAGAAATTCTTTCTATTTTGTGGAGGAAAGAAACAATCTTAAAGGTTGAGGACACAAAGGTTTATGTGGATAATGATGTTTCATTCAAACACAAATTAACAGAAATTATTTTCTTCTCTCCATAAGGCTGTGTGGATAAATTAAACTTTATTTCAGATGACTGTATCTCACATTACTTCAAGTCCTCTATCCACTTGGATTAAAAATGTACACGAGATGAATAGGCAAAAAGAAATGAAGATTTCAGGGCAAGAGAAGATGAAGAGAGAGAAACAAGCAACCAGTTAACAAATTTAAAAAAACAAATTTCAAGGGGTGCATTTTTCTGCAAAGCCTGTTTCATAAAAGAAATTAGAGGAGAAACAAAGAAGATGACACTTTTTTTTTTTATGAGAAGTGGGAGACTCCATGTTAAACAATGCACAAGAAATAGTGAGTGAGGACAATACTTAAAAAAAGGATTAATGTTTATAATGAAATGATATATGATGAAAATGTGAGTTCCTTTCTGAATGACACCTAAAAACCATTGAAGTCTATAAGTACCAGACAGAATACAACAACATGATTAATATAATAAGTATTATACCTCAAAATGTACTTAAAATGAAAGTTTATATCTAATTGAAGTGTGGATGGGGGGTATGTGTATATTATGTGCTGCCTAATGAAAGTCCCTGTTTCAGACTGCAAACTTTCTTTTACTAAAGGTAATATGACAGTGGGGAAAGGAAGAGGAAAAATAAGCAATTGATTGAAGAATGAAAAAGGAAGCTAACATGCCATATGATAGAAACTTGTAAGCAATATTGTACAACTGTCAGTTCTGGTATTGCATGCACCATGTCTCAGAATGCATACAAAGTTTATGATAGAAGTACTGTAACTGAAAGGTAAGTAGTGTAGATTGTAAGACTCAGAAAATAATGCACTAGAAACACTGATTCGGGAAATAAAAGCATGGAACTATATGAATGGGCAAGGATGTTTGATGTAATTAAAATGTAAAAGATATACACTAAAAGTTATGTTAAAAGTATTTAACTCAGTAAGTGCCAGTGTGAAAATAAGTACTTCATTTAATTTACTGTTTGGCTAAACATGGGATTTGTCTATACGTGTGTGCTTGGCTAGGCTTATAAGGGCGTCAGGGCCAATAGCCTAGTAACTTCCTGTGATCCTATGATCCTATGGATGTCTAGCCATAGGTAGTAAACCTGTAAAAGTACAATTCTCCCGTCAAATGGAACCAGTGAAAGGGGTATTTCTGATACATAATTCTTGCTCTTCCACAATCTTGGGAATGGATATATTGTCCAAAATGCCAAAAAACACAATTGTAGACTTTTCACTTAAGGTCCAGCTTCACAGCAAATTCCAACAGCAAAAACGGACGATCCGGACCACCAGGCTGATAAAAAAACAATAGTTTAATAAAATGCAGTAGGTAATAAAATGCAGTAGGTTAGCGCTTTCAGGTTTAAAAAACCCTTCTTCAGACAACATACAAAAGTTATGAACACCTTTTAAAATGCATAGCAGCCAATCAAAGACTCAGTAAAAAGCCCTCCTCTTTTTTAAAAAAGGCTTGATAGGAATGACACCATTCAAGTCAGGTGCTCTGCCAGCACCCAGATTGATTATCCATCTAGTTTCACTGCATTCTGTTATATTTCTCAAATCCCACCACCCCCACCCTCCGGTTGGATGAATAACCTGCAAAACCATAAAAGAAGAAAATACATGCCCAGGGTACTGCTTTACATGCTGATACAGGGCATTATGTATATTGGTTGTTCGTTGAATCGCAATGCAAAGAGGTGAAAAACATCCATGTGACTGCCAATGGCAATAGAGACTGTAATGTATATAATATTTCTGATTACATTTTATTGGGAGGGTGACCTAATGGTTAAGGTGTTTGTCTTATAAACACAAGGTACAGGGTTTCAATCTCACAGGGGATAATTGGCTAGGCTTAAAATGGCTCGCAAGGGCAGTTAGCCTAGTACTAATCTATCTATCTATCTCTCTATCTGATGCTGAAAATTATGTTTTGAGCAAGGGACTCAAATTCATTCCAAGTACAGGGTCAAGTTTTAGTGACTGTGTGCTAGATTTGAGAATGTTTGCCAGAAATGTTGAATTGGAACGTATTTATGGTGCAGAATCTGTTCCTAGGGACTGTACTCTTAGGCAACCAAGCACATTTAACTCCCCTGTCAGTCAAGTGGTTCAAACTTTTATAAAAACCTGTGAAGATGATATTTTTAAGTTTTTGAATACAAAACACAAGCATGTTTTTCATAACATGAACTGGGAACAATGCCAAGCATTAGGGACACTTATAGAGAATAAAAATATCACAATAAAACCTGCTGACAAGGGAGGGGCGATTGTAGTCATGAACAGTGAATTCTATCATAATAGTGTTCTACTTATCAACAGTTAACACCAGTTGATATCAACAGGATTATTGGTAAAGTTAAGCATGAGTTTTCCAACTTAAGGTTACGCAACCGTATTAATGAAGACACTGAGCTACTGAGTCACTGCTAAAATTGAAGGAAGCAAGGTATCTCTGTACCTATACCCTCCAGCCCAACCTAAGTCAGCCCCAGCATTCACCTATTACAGAAGCAGGTCTGCTACCACCATTCGTGGGAAATTAAACTACATAAGAGTGATTCTTTTTGTGCTAAAATTGAAGGAAGCAAGGTATCTCTGTACCTATACCCTCCAGCCCAACCTAAGTCAGCACCACCGTTCACCTATTACAGAAGTGGGTCTGCTACCACCATTCACGGGAAATTAAACTACATAAGAGTGATTCTTTTTGTGCTAAAATTGAAGGAAGCAAGGTATCTCTGTACCTATACCCTCTAGCCCAACCTAAGTCAGCCCCAGCGTTCACCTATTACAGAAGCGGATCTGCTACCACCATTCGCGGGAAATTAAACTACATAAGACTGATTCTTTTTGTGCTAAAATTGAAGGAAGCAAGGTGTATTTCTTTTCCATATGCTTTCTGTATAAAACATTAAGTGTATAGGTGTACCTAACCACTCGGGTTTCCGCGCACAAACAGTACCCAGTAGGTCTCTCCCATCAATATATTAAAGCTGTAGGACTCTGCTATTACCAGAAAAAGTGGAAAAACACTTATATAGATTATTTACTGCTTTCCCTTAAGGAAAGGGTTTTTTTAAGTGATTGTTTCTCAAAACCTTGCGGCCTGGTCGACAATCACTTCATTATTATTCCCTAATCAGCCTACTGTCTCCCATAGCAATGGTAGCATGGAAGCAAGGTACTATAGCACACCTAGCTTGTGCCATTTTTCAAACTGTAAGTGCTTGCGGATCCCTCTGCCTGAGGCAAGCACACTGCTGCTATAATAATTGTTTAAAGTTCCAAAATGTTTAACTATGTGCCTCAACTACATGTACATTAGAGTAACATTGTATACCTAGAGGCCGATTTGTTCATATTGTAGAGTGTGGACAACTATTTATGTTGTAATTTTCCACTCGTGATGAATGTTGTTATATGAAGCTGCTACATGTTTTTAATATAGTTAAACTGCATTGCAATTTACTGTGAAGATAGTCGCCTGTTTGCTAGTAGGGTATATTGCTTTTTGCGGTCCCGTGAGGGCGGTTTATCATGTATATGAGCTTTTAGGATACTGATAGTCTTTTAAAACTGCTACAAGTATTCAATACAGTAGAATTACTTTGCAATGCTCTGTGAAGATAGCCGCCTGTTGGTTAGCAAAAGTATTCTGCTTTTTGCTGTCCCGAGTGGGCAGTTTACTGTGTAAATGTGCTTTTTTGATACGGATAATGTAGCAGAGCACATTAGATGCTAGTCGGGTTAGTTCTGTAACACCGAACATAGCGCTGTGTAATGCATACTCTGATAATGAATGTTGTTATAGCACTGAGTTGCTGACAGTGTACAGACCTGATTTAGGTGTTTAGACAGCAGTTCTAAATGAGGACGTTGTGATTACAGTAATGATAAGTAAAGCAGGAAAGGGAGACAAATTAATGTTTACTAAAATGATTGCTGCTAAACAAATGATAACTGTGCAGGAAACTCTACATGTTTGCTTTCTCCCTTTCTGAGTCCTAACTTAGTCCCAAATCTCCTTTCTCATTCTCTAGGTATTGCTGTGCCTATACCCTCCAGCCCAACCTAAGTCAGCCCCAGCATTAACCTATTACAGAAGCGGATCTGCTACCACCATTCGCAGGAAATTAAACTACATAACAGTGATTCTTTTTGTGCTAAAATTGAAGGAAACAAGGTGTATTTCTTTTCCATAAGATTTCTGTATAAAACATTGGTAAGTGTACGGGTGTACTTAACCACTCGGGGTTTCCGCGGCACAAACAGTACCCAGTAGGTCTCTCCCATCAATAAATTAAAGCTGTAGGACACTGCTATTACCAGAAAAAGTGGAAAGACACATATACTTTACTTACTGCTTTCCCTTAAGGAAAGGGGGGTTTTGAGTGATTGTTTCTCAAAACCTCACGGTCTCTCCTCTGCATCTCCAGGGCAAACAATACTGCAGGGAAAGCACTCTATTCCCACACCATTGCTAAAAACTGGAACTCTCTTCCCCCATTCTTTAACCACTGCCCCTACCACCCCACAATTAAAAACCTCCCTCAAATCACATCTGCTCAATACCTGGTTATGCCCCTGCATCACTTAACTTACCCTCACTCTTTCCATCTCCCCCTTTCACTTTCCAACTTCCTAACTACTCACCTTAACCCTCTACAGTCAAAAACTCTGCCAGTTCCCCTGCTACTACACTTGCAGGGCCTCTGCTCCTCTCCTTAGGCACAACAGTATACACCTGCATATTAAATGTATATGTGAATGTCTAACTGTTGTCTGCCGGAAAATTCCTGTTTGTATTTTTCTTATGATGATTGCACAGCACTGTATAAATTGTTATTATTATTTCATTTTTATTATTTTTTTTATTGTTATTTTTTTTTTTATTCCTTATTATGTTACCTCTTTTGTTGAACTAAAACCGGGCTTTTCTCCCCGGGCCTCCACTGTAAATGGACCTGGTCCAGTTGGAATTTCCCAGTTAACCAATGTAAAATAAATAAATAAATTATATTGATTGAACAACCTGTTGTTCCACTGTTCTAAGCTTTACCAAAAATACATAAAGATCCCAGGAAACCACCATTACGTCCATTTGTATCTGGAAGGGGGTGGGCTACTGAACATGCTTCTATATGGGTTGAGGCTCATCTAAGAAAGTACTTGGTTTCTGTACCCAGAATATTAAAGGACACAACTCATTTTTTGCAAACTTTACACAGTCATTTAGGTCCCAATGCTGACTGTATGGCTTATTTGTTAGTAACCCTGGATATAAACAGTTTGTTCACAGTAATTGCAAAAGAATATGGCTTGATGGCCATTGAGGCCTTTTTGCGACAAGTACAAATCTTGAATCAGACTGATATTGACAGTGTATGTTTACTGTTAGACTGTGTGTTGAGCAACAATATTTTTATGTATCATAATTGCTTCTATCGTCAGAGCAGGAGGGTAGCCATGGGCACCCCCTGCACAAACTCATATGCCAACATAGACCTGAGCTACTATACCCGTTTTGTGGATGATGTCTTCCTGCTTTGGACAGGGACACAGGAACAGCTTTATGAGTTTGTTACCTACCTGGAAAGCACCACTGGTTTTTTGAGGTTTAGTATTTCACTCTCGGATACAACTATAGATTTCTTAGATGTTCGAGTGATGAAAAACACAGAGCAACAGATTGAGACTGTGTTATACAGAAAGGAATGCTGGAGGAGTACTCTCCTAGCCTATGATAGTATGCATCCCAGATACACATTTAATAATATTGCTCAGGGACAATTTTTTCGAACATCTAGGTTATATACTAATGATGAGATATATATATATAGAGAGACGTCTGCAGAATTGATGGTGAACTTAAAAGCAAGGGGATATAATCAGAACATAATACACTGGGTATTTAATAAAAGTAAAGAAGAGAGGTTGAACAAAGCAAAACCCTGTTTTTCTGAAAATGTACAGGTGCATGACAGGGAGACTGAAATAAGCAGGCAGCCCCTTTGAGTTACTTTAAATTATAGTAACAATGTGGGGGGGCATATGTGATAGTATTCACCAAAACTGGAAAATCTTGTTAACTGATGATTGAATGAAGTCATTAATAACTCAGGAACCCACATTTTGTTTCACACGTAGTAAGAATTTAAAGGATCTGCTCTGGACAGACCAACAGGGGGTTAGGAAACCTGTCATGGGGCGACAAGGGACATTCCCCTGTAGACATTGCAAAGCTTGTCAATATATTAGACATAACAACACATTCATCCATCCACTGTCTGGAAAGAGCTATTCATTGAAACAATATGCTGACTGACCAGCAATATTATATACTTGACTGACTGTATGCAATGTTCATTTTATGTCGGCAAAACAAATTGTAGATTGAAAGACAGGATGTTACAACATATGTCAGCTATATGTACAGCCAATATACATAATGCCCTGTATCAGCATGTAAAGAAGTACCCTGGGCATGTATTTTCTTTTATGGTTTTGCAGGTTATTCATCCAATCTGGGGGGGGGGGATTTGAGAAATATAACAGAATGCAGTGAAACTAGATGGATAATCAATCTGGGTGCTGATAGAGCACCTGGCTTGAATTGTGTCATTCTTATCAAGCCTTTTTTAAAAAAGAGGAGGTCTTTTTACTGAGTCTTTGATTGGCTGTTAACCTACTGCATTTTATTACCTACTGCATTTTATTAAACTATTGCTTTTTTATCAGCCTGGTGGTCCAGATCATCTGTTTTTGATATTGTCCAAAATGGGAATAGTCATAGACCTTCCTAATGGCACTATAGTGCAAGGACAAGGTCCTATGTTGTGTATGACTGAGGCAATACATGTATCAAACACTTCTGAAAAGGGCCGTACTGTCAGCCCTACTGAAAATGAAGTATGGTTAAAGGTAAAACAACAGTTCCCTAAGTTGTAGTCTCAAGGGCCCACAGATTGTGGGAAGCTACAGGAAGCAGTTTCTGTAGGTAGTGACGAAGATTTTATTCCACCATTTCAAAAGCAGTATCCGATTCCAAAGGAAGCAGAGGCAGATATGCAAAACTACATACAACGATGGCTTGATGTGGGAATAATTCAAAAGGGAAATTGCCCTACAAATTCACCCATATGGCCAGTTAAAAAGAAAGATGGCACTTACTGATTGGTTATTGATTTATGAAAACTGAACCAATTCACGACTCCCCGGGCTCATCTGATTCCAGGGGGTCCAAGAGCTAGCAGCAAGAATAAAACCACAAAGTCAGTGGTTTATGGTCATAGACTTAGCTAATGGTTTCTTTGCAGTACCACTGCAGGAAAAAGATTGACAAAGGTTTGCCTTTACATTTCAAAATGAACAGTATGTCATGACGCGGTTACCACAGGGGTTTCAAAACAGTCCGGTTATATTTCACCAAATAGTTGGACAAATACTACAAGGTCTAGAATCTAATTATTCTGTTCTGCATTACATTGATGGCATACTAAATACAGTCTAAAACAAAAGAACAACATTTAGCTAAAGTGACACAGGTCCTTCAAACACTGCAGGAGGCAGGGTTTAAAGTTAAAAGTGAAAAGATACAATTCATGTTATCTAAAGTAAAATTTCTAGGTACTATTTTAAGTCCTTCTGGGTGTACTCCTTCTTTGGAGACGGTGCTGGGAATTTTGAAAATGGATAAAAAAATCAGATGGAGATGTTATGATAACAACAATACTGCATATTGTGTAACTGTGTAAATAAAGACAACCCTGGAACGGATTCCATACACTTGATTGAAAACTCACCACTGAAAATGAAATTACTAGGATCACTTCACAGAAAGTTCACTTCACTGAAAACTCACTTGACTGAAACTCATTTCGCTGAAAGTTATGAATGGCCTTTTCCCCACTGTAGTGCGATCCTGGAGTTGGTATATATAGTGAGAGGGGTGTGGGGGGTGCCGCCCCCCACTTTGGGGGGTGTGGGGGGTGTAGCCCCCCACATATTGTAAACATTGTACACTATACAGAGTGATACTTACAAGTCAAATACAGAACAGTTTCCAAAAGACAATATATAGTTAATATATGTGGGGGGCTTTACCCCCACACCCCACAATGTGGGGGGCTGCACCCCCCACACCCCTCCTTACTATATATACTAACTCCAGGATCGCACTACAGTGGGGAAAAGGCCATATATAACTTTCAGAGAAATTAGTTTCAGTCAAGTGAGTCTTCAGTGAAGTGAGCTTTCAGTGAAGTGATCCTAGTAATTTCATTTTCAGTGAAGTGAGTTTTCAATCAAGTGTATGAAATCCCCCCGGAACATATAACAATTGCTAGAGTGTACAGACCACCAACGTCAAGTGCTGATGACCTACAGAAATTCTTGCATTTCTAGCAAGAAACATAAGAGGGATGAATAATAGTGGCTAGGGACTTAAAATAGTGGCTAGGGACTTAAATTTACCAGAAACAAGACTGGAATACTATTAATTCAATAAAAGTAGTAAGAAAATTGTTCACAACATATGTTCAGGAACAACTATTCCAGATTTGGACAAATTTCTGGGTATCATAAATTATAATCGGGAATTCATAGAGGATTATGCCAGCATGGCAGCTCCTCTGTATGACATACTTTTTAGCCAGAAAGAATTACCCTTCTGGAGTGGAGACCAAAGGAAAATACGGCTTTTTGTGATTTCAAGGCAGCATTGGCCAAGGCTACAGAATTAGTAGCTCCAAGTCTAATACATCCCTTTGTGTTACAGGCAGCAGCTGGACCCAACACACTCTCTGTTGTGCTTTTACAGGAGTGGCCTCAGGGCTCTGATTCTAGAATGGAAAAGACTTTATGCCCCATTACATTTTTCAGTAGGAAAATGACACGTTGAGGGGGGATATCACCCATGTATTCAGCAATGTTTGGCCATTTACTGGGGTCTAAAACAAACTGAATACCTAACAGCTTTTTCCAAAAGACATTATAGTACAGACACTGCATTATGCCATACAGGCTTTGGTAAATGAGACTCAGCTAAATAAACTGATTGATGACTTCAGTCAAGCAGTGTTTGCAAAATGGTTGGCATTATTTAGTGTCAAGCAAGTTATAATAAAGGCAGGAGATAAGTATTACTTATCTAATTTCATGGGTATAAAGGAAAATGACACAAATGCATTAGGCACATTTCAAATCCAGAAAAGCCCTTTCTGTCTCCTGATTTTCAGGAAGACAGGCCATCTGTCTGTTGACGGTGCTCGATTTTAGGACAATGGACAATATTGGACTGGATTTGCAGTAGTACCAGAAAACCCTTCTATGGGACAACTGACTCTGATTCAGTTACCAGGACACAGGTCTGCTCAGCGAGCTGAACTGGAAGCAGTTCTTTATGTGTTACAGCATTTACCACCTGTCAATATTTTTTCAGACAGTGCATATGTAATTAATTCTCTTCAGCTGCATATGTCTACATGGGCAAGGAGAGGGTTTGTTGATAACATGGTCAAACCACTCAAGCATGCTTCTGTGTTACAGACTATTTGGAATTTGGTTCGTAGTCAGTCCCTTGTGGGTTGCTGCGGTATCTTAAAGGTAAAAGCTCATCAAAAAGCTACAAATTAAATTTTTCAGTTAAATAACTGCTGATCAGATGGCAAAAAAAGGCAGCAAAGGAAGGAATGCAATTGTATCCTACAGAACACCTTTCCAGTGTACCAGATAAAACCACTGTGGTACATGTCATACAGACATTTCAGCTCATAATTTGCAACATGATTTGCTGCAGATCCAAACTAAGTTTGGACTGCAGGAAGAGTTAGAAAAATGTACTCTTGTAAGAGAAAGTCCAGGGCAATATTATGCAAAATGTTTCGAAGATGGTTCTAGTCTTCCTTATATACCGTACCAACAGGCACAACAGTTAGTGAAATTTAATCATCAGGTATTGGGACATTTTGGTACACAAAAGTTATGGCCCATTGTAAAAAACAAGTACTGGCACCCACAGTTAAACAAAATCTGTGATTTAGGGCATGCCGAATGCTTAATATGTTTGCAGGTTAATGCTCAATTAAAAAAAACACAGTTACTAAAGGTAACTCCAGTGGATGGACCTTGGTATGCCATCCAAATTGACTTTGCAGGTCCATTACCCCCAGCTAAAGGTGGGTACAGGTATCTTCTAGTGATAGTTGATGTTTTTTCAAAATGGGTAGAAGCAAAAACAATGATGGCTAAGGCTACAGCAGAAGCCTTATGGAAAAACATTTGTTGTCATTGGGGATGGCCACGAGTTATCAAATCCAATAACAGGCCACAATTAGTCAGTAAAGTGATGAAAGCTTTGTGTGATTTGCTTGATATCTAGCAACAATTTCATGTTCTTTACCAGCTCCAGTCTAATGGGATAGTTGAAAGAATAAACAGGGCTCTTAAGGAACACCTTAAGAAAGCCTGCTTGAAAAAAGGCGTAAATTGGGTAAAACATTTGCCTGAAATCTTGCTGGGTGTCAGAGCAACCCCACACAGTAAAATAGGGATATTACCTTTTGAAGTCATGACAGGTAGAAAAATGCCTGTACAATTGCCTTTTGATCCTACTGTTAGTACAAACAGACCATTATTAGAAATTGCAAAGCATCAACAAGTTAAAAGATATTTCTGAATTGTATCAAAGCCTGTCAAAAATGCAAGCATTCAAATTACAGTCAAAGGATCCTGTTATGCCAAAAGAACACCTTCCCCCTGGGACACAGGTATTGATCAAGACATTGCAGAAGGATGGTCCATGGGATAGTAATTGCTCAGTTAGGGCCTCTAGTGTACAAAGTTAAAGGAAAGAAAAAAAACAAAATGATTATTGTTCATAGAGATCAGCTGAAAATCATTAAGTGACTTCATGTTTTGTGGGTTTTTTTTTTTTTTTTTTTGTAGACTCACGGCAAATGCCAAGTCTGAAACAGTTAAAAAAAGCATCTATCAAAAGAACTTTTCAGATTAATGCCACTTACATGGAAAGGTTATATTATTATACATAAGGAAGATTCTGTTTGTTATTGTACTGACTATACTCATTAGAGCCCTTGGGGTGAAGTGTCAAACAGAAAAAATGCAAGTTTAGAAAATAAACAATGACAATAATACTGTAAAACTAGGTTGGTATGGATGTTCAAAGATAAATCATTTTTGTAGGCAAAGACAGCAGGACAACTTCACATGTCCATCTAATGCTAGTTGTATTTTCGGGCACATAAAGATTTCCCAGTAATATTATCTTTTGGTCCACGGTTATGGGTCATCATTATATTCGACCAAATAGCCCTAAGGAAACCCTTGAATTTGATTCCAAAGTTTCTATTAAATGTTGTCAATTTTCTATATTTTATTTGGAAAATGGAAAAAATTCACAGGAATATCCAAAATCAATACAAAAGTTAATCCTCGCCTATATAAAAATGTGTGGTAATCATACTACACAGGAAATGAGTATTCTTCCCAATAATATGAAAATACAACTAAATTTTACTACTGGAGTTTCTGTAATATGTATTAATATCACAGTCATTACAGGTCGTAGACATTGGAAATATGGGTTATCAATATTAACAGGTAACCCTACCTCTGTTCATACAGACCTTTGGGTTAAAATCCCTCCTATCTGTAAAAAGCTAGGTAGACAGTATCAAAAAGTTGTGGTACATTTTAACATCACATTCCCAGATACAGACAGGTGCCGATATAAAAGGCTATGGTATGATACACTGCTAGGAGGCTTAGGCACCAGAATGGGGGCTCTTAATGCAGCTAACAATGACGTTTTAGCTAATCGATTCAAAATAGTGGGGGAAGATATCTCTCAGATTGTATATTTACAAGCATTTTGGAATCCAGATATATGGAAGACACACCTGCATAATATAAACTATCAGCATCAATTTTTAGACAATTATAATAAAGCTTTCATATTTTTTATTTTATATTTTGACAAATATACCATTTCTATAAAGATTTTTACAATGGCATTTTTTGGAAACATTTTGACTAAAGTCTTATTCGAATTGCCAGCTGTGTTTGTATATATGCTGCAACAAGGTGCCACAGTTCTCGACCACTTCAAATGTTAAAAACACATTTATTTTAAAAATAAAAATAAAAACAAACTACTAAGGTTAAGACATACAGTCCACATAGGTTAAGCGCTTTCATCTGATGAAAGCAGACTTAATCAGAACAATTATCCCTTTTCATTTCCACCTTATATAATTCAATATAAAATTAACACCAATGGGAATGAGCACACAATTACCACATACATGAATAAAGCATGACCTTATGAATATTCATTAACTCCAGCAGCTCACAAATAGCTTCCTGTACTATACTTACTACATCCTAAAGAGCATGTTAACACCTTGCCAGCTGTATTACAAAACACTATAGCTTAGCAATCTCTAAAAAAATTTTTTGTACTTGTAAGGTTATTATACTGATGTAAAAAAACTTTTGTGATATTTTTTACATTATATTTGTACTTAAAGTTTGCTGTAAAGTGTACCCTACATTGAAATACATAGGTTTACCTAACCAAAATCTACAATCATTCGTCCAACCAAATTACAACTCAAATCTCTTTTTTCTCTACACCTATATGGTGTGTATGCATATGCACTAATTCAAAATATATTCATACTCTTGCATCTAATATAGGCTTAGTTGGAATATGGTCATTGAACCCGGGTGCCTTGGCTGTATTTAGCTTTAATTGTCATTTTATTTCCATTTCACCCAATTTGACCTTAATATTACCACCCCTATTGTTGACTTTGGCCTGTTCCAGCATCCCAAACTTAAAGGAATGGCTCTTGTCATATGCCTGTATATGTCTACTCAAAGCATTATTACAATATTTTCTTCTAATACAGTATGTGTACATAAATCCTATTCCTCAACTGTCTGTCCATCTTTCCCACATAAAAACTCAGACATGTCACACACTTAGCCAAATATATTACATGCTGGGAAAGACAGTTTCCCTTCTTAAACCATATTTTAGTATGTTTTATATCCCCTAATCTTATTGTTTTCTCTTCTATAATTTCTTTACACTGCTGACACTGCCCACACCTCTTAGTATGTCCGTCCCTTATGTCATGAGTTGACACTGAATTCCCTCTTTCACATCTACACTTTAAATTATACCCAGTCTTATACACATACCTGGGTGCTGTATCCACTTTATTGAATACCATGTCCTCACTTCTCAAAATATTCCAATTGCGTTGGATAATTCTCTTAACATCCTCAGCATATTGGCTGTACTCAACTATACATGCCCTGTTATATATTGAATGTCCATAGCCTTCCCAGTTTCACATCCAAACTTCTCCAAACCTATACCTAGAAGGGGCTTATATTTCTTTCCCCATTCTTTCAATACATAACCAGTGATGTCATTAATCATGTTTCTGGGATATCCCCTTTCCTCAAGTAAGATGCCAATGTATCCTTTTCCAACTCATTATATTCCCATGTCATTCTAGCAGCTCTAATGCATTGGCCTTTCAATATTCTCCTTTTTTGACTTACAGGGTGACAATGTGTATATTCTAAATATGAGTTGCTAAATGTGTCTTTTCTATATATCTTAGATTTAAATTTTCTAACACCACTTGATATATAAGTGGTATCTTCGTTGAATGAGGTGAATATAGGACATAGTTAGGGTAAATATTGTGTTTCCCATCCAAATATCCAAGCTGTACTTGTACATGGACATGAAATGGAAGACTGCTCCAGAGCAGCAGTATCCTCTGTGAAATAAACCTGTGCCTTCAAACTGTTTCATAGATGTTTCAAAAGTGGTTTAGAGCCATCAACAGAGTACTTCTGAGATCATTTGACTCACTAATGAGTAGTAAATCCATCATTCTTATACAATTTTATTATATTTTCTACAAGATGGCTTCCAATGGGGCTTAACATATCAAAGTGATTTTGTTTTTCTTCAAGCCTTTCTCTTTCCCATATTCTACTTCAAGTCTGCTTTATATGAGCCATGCTAGACATAAGGAACTAGTGGTGTATTCCCATGCCATAGACATATAATGGGATTAGTATCAGTCACTGTCATCTCGTATACCTTCTGTAACAGGACTACTAATTTTATTTCTTGAATGTCCCTCATTTGTGTGTGTCTCAGAGCTTGTTTTACAATATACTAAGGAGTTATACCGCTACAACCAAAAAAGTAGCTAAATTGCAGGCCTTTGCTCAAAGTGTTTTTGTAGTCCAAGATGAACTGACAGTCCCCTCCTCTCACACTTTGGTAAATGTGTTGATACTTTACAAGAATTACAAGAAAAATATTTTCTGACTTTTCTCTAAATGTCACACACATCTTTGATACTATATTTAAATCATATTAAAACATAAAGCAGTATAAACAACAAACATTTAAAGTTTAAAGCTTAGCATTTCAGTACTGTGATGCTGCTTATGTAGACATGACAACTGCCTTTGAACCACTGACCAATCTAATTGCTCTGTTTTGTTATGAAAGTCATGGCTACTGTTATATCCTGGGAAATAAGGAGACCACACGGTTCTGGAGTTGTAAGGCCTTTCTTTATTAAGAGCCTCCAGGTGCGCACCCAAGCTACATGTTCACAACTTCTCCATAGCCATACATACACCGGAAAACAACAAGTTACCAGAGAATACAGAACCAACACTACATGTTGCTAATTCCCCATAGCGCCCCTACAGTACAATAACAACATTACTTGCCTGATACTACATTCCTCCCCTCTTAAGCGCTGAATACGCTTCCTTACATAAGAAAAAACAAGGGAGCAAGTCAAAACCAATCCATCTAGTCACTTAATTTCTAAATACCCGGCTAGTATTAAACGGTTACCCTACAATCGAGTTAGGTTGTTCTTTTAAGCTAGACATGCAATTGTAACACTGATAGTCCTTCAAGTAACTAGGTTTAACCAGTGCCCGCTTAGAACGACGCAATGGTACCACCCTAGGTGACTCCGGTGTCACAGTTACCACCTCTGGTACCGGTGTGTCCATCCCTGGAAAAGTTGGGTCCTCGGGAACCTCTCCTTCCGAGTCCCGGCAGTCTCCCTCGGGCCCCAAGATCGGAGATCCTCCTGCCGCGGCGAGCCCTTCTCCCGAAACTAACGGTATTTCCGGGGCTTGCAGTTCCATGGAGTCCTTCTCCTGTGCACTCCGCAGAATCTGGTCCACATGTCTCCTCACCACTAAACCTCCATTCAACCTCACCTGGTACGACAGGGGACCCGTGCTCTTGACAATGAACCCTGGAATCCATTTAGGTCCATAACTAAAGTTTCGCGTCATCACTTCATCTCCCTCCAGGAAACTTCTCTCTCTCCGTCGTCGATCATGATGTTCTTTTTGCCTCCACTGTATCCTCTCTACCTTAGCTCGGATGTTTGGATGCACCAGATCCAATGTTGATCTTAATCTCCGTCCTTGCAACATCTCGGCAGGGGACAATCCCGTGGTAGACTGGGGTGTAATGCGGTAGTTGAATAACACCCTTGACACTTTTGCTGCCATACTTCCATCTCCGGCCTTTTTCATCATCGCTTTAAAGGTCTGGACAGCCCTTTCAGCACAGCCATTTGAAGCCGCATGGTATGGTGCTGATGTGACGTGTACAATGCCATTTTTTTCCAGAAAACCCTTGAACTCTCCACTCATGAAACATGAAGCATTATCTGATACAATAGTCTCTGCTAATCCTTGGCTACTGAAACTCTTCCTCAGGCATTCAATGGTAGTGGTGGAAGTGGGTGTTTTGACTGGGTAGGCATCCATCCATTTAGAATGAGCATCCATTATTATCAAGAACATTGCCCCCATAAAAGGCCCTGCATAGTCTATATGAAGTCTCTGCCAAGGTCTACTCAGCCACTCCCATGGGTGTAGTGGTGCCGCCACAGGTAAGTTGCGATGTTGCTGACAGGTTTTACACTCTTTCACAGCGACTTCAATGTCGTGGTCCAACTTTGGCCACCAGAAATAACTTCGTGCTAAGGCCTTCATTCGGGTGATGCCCACATGACCCTGGTGCAGCTGTTGTAAAAGTGCACGTCTTCCTCGGGGCGGAATTATCACTCGTGCCCCCCACAACACGCATCCATCTTGCACACTCAGCTCTGTTTTCCTCACCTCATAAGGCCGGAAAACTGGATCAGGTTGTTGTGTTGTCCAGCCTTGCTGGACCCACTGAAACACTCGAGCCAACACCGGTCTTTTCGTGTCCATTCGCCAGTTCCTTCGCTGACACCAACGTGATGTCCTCCATCATCAACACTCGGTCCTCCGCTTCCTCTCGCTGGAGAGGCCCGGTAGCGGCAGACGGCTCAGCGTCCGCATTGCTATGGTGTTTCCCGGCTTATAAACAATCTCATATTCATAAGCTCTCAAGGTTACAGCCCATCTCTGAATGCGGGAGAAACCATCTGAGGCACGGCCTTCATCTCGTTGAACAGTGACAACAAAGGCTTATGATCGGTGCACACAGTAAACTTCCTGCCATAGAGGTATTTGTGGAACCTCTTAATTCCAAAATTACAGCCAAACCCTCTTTGTCTAGCTGGGAATAGTTTGACTCCGCTGGTGTTAAGGTTCGTGACATGAACCCAATGGGTCTTTCTTGTCCATCTGGCATACGGTGTGCCAACACGGCCCCTAACCCATAAGGTGAGGCATCACATGACAAAATTAAGTCCTTGTGACTATCGTAGTGCACCAAAACCTCTGAAGACTGCATTAGTTCCTTGGACTGCTCAAACGCTTTGTCTTGCTCCTCCTGCCACGTCCACAGGGTCTCCTTCCTTAATAGTTTATGTAAAGGAGCTAACAGCGTTGACAGATTTGGTAGGAACCTGTTATAATAGTTGAGTAAGCCTAAATAGGCCTTCAGCTCTGTAACATTTGTGGGTGCAGGTGCCTCTTGGATGGCTTTTACCTTGTCTGGTAGGGGGTGTAGGCCCGATGCATCCACCTTGTAACCCAGGAACTCTGCTTCCTTTGCCATGAAAGCACATTTACTCCTCTTCACCCGTAAACCAGCCTCTTGCAGTCGCCTTAGCACCTCGTTCAGAGTCTCCAGATGCTCGCAATTGTTCCTACCCGTCAACAGGATGTCGTCCAGATACACAGCCACCTTCGGAATTCCTGCCACCAGTCCCTCCATTATTCTCTGGAAAATAGCTGGACTAGAGGAAACACCAAAGGGTAAACGATTGACTTGGAACAGCCCTTTGTGTGTGTTAAGGGTGACATATGCCTTTGACCCTTCTTCCAGAGCTACTTGTTGATATGCATGACTGAGGTCCAGTTTACTAAACTTTTCACCTCCCGACAGCTTTTCAAATACATCCTCCACCTTGGGTAATGGATACTGCTCCAGTTTTGACACTTGGTTCACTGTTAGCTTGTAGTCACCACATATGCGTACAGTATTATCTGGCTTTAATACTGGAACAATTGGTGCCGCCCATTCCGAAAACTTCACTGGTTCAATTATACCTTGCTTGGTGAGTCGCTCCAACTCAGTCTCCACTTTCTTCTTCATTGCGTATGGTACGGGTCGGGGTTTGTAAAATCTTGGCGTTGCGTTTTCTTTAACGTGTATCTTTGCTGGTGGACCCCTCCAGGTCCCCAGTTCCTCTTTGAACACTTCTTCGTTGTTCTCCAGCACATCTTGCAAGGCCAGCCCCTGCTGTTCTACTTTATGGAGCCGTAGACAACCCATTTCCAGCTCCTTTAGCCACGCCCGGCCTAACAGGTTTGGTCCGTTACCTGCTACCACCATGACTGGCAACTGTTTGACTTTATCTTTATGTTTTACAGTTACTTTGGCCATCCCCAGTGTGGGAACTGTTTCACCTGTATATGTTTTCAAAGTCACTGAACAGTCCTGCAGCTCCTGAGCTTCTTTTAGCCATAACTTTCCATACTCAGCCTTGGACAGAACTGTCACACTGCATCCCGTATCCACTTCAAACTGCACCATTTTACCATTTAAGTCCAACTGGGTTGTAATGGGATCAACTCTTTCCCACCTGGCCTCTTTCATGTTAAACATAGTAAACACTTCCTCTTCTTCCCTGGTGTGTTGATTTGTACCTTCACGCATGTGGTGTGCATACTGCCGTTTTATTTTCCGGTTTCCCTTTCTGTCCATCATACTGCTCTTTTCCTCCCCCTTTCTCGGCTGGTCCCTAGAGGGCGTTGATCGGCACATTTTCTTCACATGGCCCTTTTTCCCGCAAGCATGACACTTTTCATTTAAGAAATGACAGTTCCTTGACAGATGTTCCCCGCCACACCTGTAACAGGCATACTGACCAGACTTCCCTGGTGATTTATGCTCCACGACCACTTTATGCACTGGCAGTGGGGTAGCACTCCTGCTCCCCACCCCTTCGATGGTTCTTGGTTGTAAATCACGAATGTCTTTATTCGCCGTTTCAATGGCCTGTGCCAACTTCAAGGCCTTTTCAAACGACAACTCAGGCTCCGCTAACAATCTGCGTTGTATGCGGTCATCTGCAATGCCACATACGAGCCTATCTCGTAGCATTTCTGTCAGTCTGTCCCCATAATTACAGTGTTGCGCCAGTTCCCTCAGCACTGCGACATACTCCGTTACCATTTCATTGGCCATTCTAGTCCTTGAATTTAACTTGAACCTTTGGACTATTGCACTCGGCTTCGGGTTATAATGTGACTGAAGCAAGCTCGTCAACTCCGTGAACGATTTATCCCCCGGTTTATCAGGACTCAATAAGTTCCTCATCAGACTGTATGTCTTGCTGCCCACCGAGCTCAGCAATATGGCTCGCTTCCGGCCCGCATCCATTATCTGGTTTGCTTCAAAAAAATGTTCCAACACTTCACAATACTCCTCCCAGGTCTGGGTCTGACAGTCGTATGCAACCAGCGACCCCAACATGGAACCAGACATAACTCCGGCAGGCCCAGTCTCTTCGTCGTCCGACATTAACTGCACCCCGCCGTTTTCACTCGCAGCGGACTCGGAGGCATCCCATCTCTCGTCGCCAATATGTTATATCCTGGGAAATAAGGAGACCACACGGTTCTGGAGTTGTAAGGCCTTTCTTTATGAAGAGCCTCCAGGTGCGCACCCAAGCTACATGTTCACAACTTCTCCATAGCCATACATACACCGGAAAACAACAAGTTACCAGAGAATACAGAACCAACACTACATGTTGCTAATTCCCCATAGCGCCCCTACAGTACAATAACAACATTACTTGCCCGATACTACAGCTACTTTGGAAGTAGCTGTGAGTCAGTGTAAGTTCTGGTACCTACACAATACCAGAACCATATTGTAGGGAGAAAATCAACCAAAGAGTTGAGTTAAACTCTAGGAGAAGGTAGCATTTTCCTTTATAAAATCTAAAACACATCTAAGAGCATCTGGAAAACTCATCACTGCTGGGGGTATATTAATCCTCAGACCCCAGGCTTAATACAGTTATTTCCACTGCAGTTAATACAGTGTAGTCTTGGTTAGTTAGGATGTGCATGTGCTGAAGGGATGCAGGAATAAAACAAAGCTGAAGAGTAAGACTGAATGTCTTTCTGTGATCGTGTTATTTGTTCAGGCACTCACTGAATAAAAAAAAGTCTCCCCCAGATTCTGCAAGCCCTGCACAGCCTGCAGGACTAGGGCAGGAGCTCCAGCAGGCAATATATCTGCCGTGCGATCCAGGAATAACCTGTAGGGGTGTGCACAAGCGCTCCTGCACTAGTCCTGCACGGACTCAGCCCCTGTATGCAAATTACCCCATTTGCAGGAGAAATCCATGCAAATGAGGTGAATTTGCGATCCAGGAAGCTGGAATCCAGCCGTGCAGGACTAGTGTAATCTTTAGAAATGTACTCCACCAGTAACGGAGTACATTTCTGCAAATTACAAAATGGAGCCATGACAGCTCCAAATAAAGGGTGGAAATCATGTATTAAACATGCCAATGGCCAATTATAAGGCCATTGGCATGGAAAACATTTGCAAAAAAAAAAAAAAAAAAAATCAATGTTTATTTTTTTTAGCCGATCTCGGTTGTTTAAACATAGGGCAGTGGCGCGCAAATGGGATCGGGGGGAAAATAAGAAAAAAAAGCTAAAATAAGCATTCTAACCAAAATCACTATTCTGCCATTATACTCAATGACAGGCAGAAGAAAACATGGACAGTGAATAGTGGTTGCTAAGGGGGGAGGCTCAGTTTGAGACATGAAACTATGCATTAGCAGGCAATCCTACGCAAATGAGGGGAATTATAGTGAATCCCAGATTTCTCCTGCGTGCTAGTTAGCTTCCAACAGTGTAAGAGCAGAAATAGCTTGGTGCAAGCCTAGGAGGTAGCTGACACCATGGGGGGGGGGTGTCAGGCATACTGTAAGTGGATTGGAGCCCTGTGGCTCGGGTTTGCTCCCAGCTTAGCACAGCTAAGCAAGGGGGTGTGTCTGAGGCTGCCTAGCACTCTTTACATTGCCTAAGCGGGTGTGTACGCCACACACCGGCTTTTAAAGAAAAAAAAAAGTAAAGCAGGAAATAGCAGCTCTGTGCACATTTGAGCACTGTGTTTGCACGGTGCACCCCCGGGCTTAAACAGGAAGGCAATGGGAAGGGAAAACAGCAGTAGGAAGGCAATCTAGGAGAACTACCATAGCAGGCAGGTGAAATGTATCAGAATCAAACAATTACTCAGGCAGCAGACCAGCCCAGCCAAGAACACTACTATAAACTATGCAAACACCTTTCCCTCTGTTTTTTTCTCATACTCAACAGCACTGGTGTATACAAGCCGGGAAGTTTTAACAAACAAAACAACAAAATGATAGGGGCTGCAATAGTTATCATACAACATCATGTGGAAGAGGCTGAGGGTGGTGAGGATGTGAATGCTGTCGACCACCCCACAATGAGGAGATGGAGAAGAGTGTATAGACCCAGGGTAACTTACCAGGGGCTACATGAGCTGGAGATAGTGGAGCACTATAGGGTGGACAGGGACCTCTTACAGCACATTGTTGAGCTGTGCTGTCCACGCCTGACACACAGAACTAACAGAGGGGAACCCATCCCAGTGGATACCAAGGTATGTGTAGGCCTAAGAATACAAGCTACAGGTACCTTCCAAAGGCCAACTGGGGATGTGATGGGGATCTCACAGGCATCAGCGTCCAGGGTACTCCACCAGTTCCTGGATGCCATGTCAGCACATGCCAGTGATCATGTATATTTCCCCACCACCTGTGAGGCGTTGGCCAGCAATATGCAACTGTTCCACCAAATAGCAGAATACCCTGAGGTAGTGGGTGCTATAGACTGAACGCACATATGCATCAAAGCACCACCTGGTGATTAGGTAGGGTCTACATCAACTGCAAGGACTTCCCCTCCATCAACTGCCAGGTGGTGTGCAATGCCCAGGGCATAATAATGAATGTGTGTGCTGGCTGCCCTGGAAGCTATCATGATTCCCACATCTGGCATCTGATGCAGCTGTACCAGAGATTTGCCAATGGGGACATCCCTTACGGTCACCTAGTGGGGGATGCTGGTTACGCACTGGAGCTGTGGCTGATGACACCCATCAGAAATGCACACACACTGGAACAAGAACTCCATAATAAGGCACACGCACAGACCAGAATTATAATACAGTGTGTGTCTGGGATGCTCAAGTCATGGTTTTGGTGTCTGGATACATCCGGTGGAGCCTTGCAATACTCACCAGCTACATGTACCCAAATTGTCATCGTATGTGCCATGCTACACAATATGATCCTGCAGAAACAGCTGCAGCAGGAACAGCATGGGGCAGGGCTACACCCCCCCCCACCCACCATTGCCAAGGCCTGCACAGGGACAGAGTGACTCGGAGGAGGAACAACCTGAGCCTGCCCCAGTAGGCAGAAGGAGGCATGCCCAGTATGCCCTGGCCTTGACAAAGAGGCAACACATAGCACATACACTGACACAGGAGGGACCCAAGGAATGACACCTCTCTTTGACTCACACATACAGTAAAAGGGATGCCAAACATGACACTACCTGTGCTCAACCATGTGTAGGGAGTGTACTATGTGCATCCAACATAGGCAGCCCTGCAGCACCACCCTCAATACAAGGTAAGTCAATCAACCTACCAATTGCCAAATGGAGTAGAATGTGTTGTTACCTGTGTGTATGGTATGGCTGTGAGCATGCAAGGGAATTGGGTGGCTGAATGGTATGCCAGCAGATAGTAGACACTTATAGTGGCACCATGAGATCTGTAAGAAATACTGGTGTCACCATAGTAGCCAGTACTACACAGGGCGACAGAACCCACTGCAGGAAATGTGCAGGGCCACATGTGTGTCCATATGACTCACACATGCCAGTCAGGGAGGTTCACATAGCCAACAACAGTCTCAGCCAGCAGGACAGGTGTAGACAAACACACACAAAGACTATGCTATGACCTCTGAATGATGCCTATGGGTAACCCCCCCAGGCCTACACAGACAGACTTCAGCAGGTCAGGCAGTTGGATGTTAGTTCTGAAGGGTAGGAAGTCAGAAACTAATATGTAGGTCAACCAAAGCTAAGACCTGTAGTACACTGATATGCCTCTAATCAGCATGATAGGTTAGAATACAGAATGAAATGGAGTAACTGACATACCAGTACAGTCATAGCAAATGTTTACAAGTGTCAGGTGTGCCCCCCCATCCTATGTCAAAATGTAGAAACAGTCAGGTGTGCCCCCCAATCCTGTGTAGAAATGTAGTAAGAGTCAGGTATGCCCCCAATCCTGTGTAGAAATGTAGTAACAGTCAGGTGTGCCCCCCCAATCCTGTGTAGAAATATAGAAACAGGTGTGCCCCCCAATCCTGTGTAGAAATGTAGTAACAGTCAGGTGTGCTCCCCCCAATCCTGTGTAGAAATGTATAAACAGTCAGGTATGTCCTTCCAATCCTGTGTAGAAATGTAGAAACAGTCAGGTGTGCCTCCCCAATACTGCGTAGAAATGTAGTAATAGTCAGGTGTGGTCCCCCCAATCCTGTGTAGAAATGTAGAAACAGTCTGGTGTGTCCCCCAATCCTGTGTAATAATGTAGAAACAGTCAGGTGTGCCCCCCAATCCTGTGTAGAAATGTAATAACAGTCAGGTGTGCCGCCCCCCAATCCTGTGTAGAAATGTAGAAACAGTCAGGTGTGCCCCCCCAATCCAGTGAAGAAATGTAGAAATAGTCAGGTATCCCCCCCAATCCTGTGTGGAAATGTAAAAACAGTCAGGTGTCCCACACAATCCCATGTAGAAATGTAGTAACAGTCAGGTGTGGCCCCCACTCCTATGTAGACATGTAGAAACAGTCAGGTGTGCCCCTTCCCTCAATCCAGCATAGAAATGTAGTAACAGTTAGGTGTGCCCCCTCCCAACCACTGTGTAAAAATGTAGAAACAGACAGATGTGCCCCCCCCCCACCAATCCTGCATGGAAATGTAGTAACGGTCAGGTTTGCCCCCCTCCCCCAATCCTGTGTAGGAATGTAGAAATAGTCAGGTGTGCACCCCCCAACCCTACTTAGAAATGGAGTAGCAGTCAGGTGTGTCCCCCCAAACCAATTTAAAAATGTAGTAACGGTCTGGTGTGCCCACCCCATGCCGATGTACACATGTAACAGTCAAGTGTGCCCCCCCACAACCCTTTGTAGAAATGTAGTAACATGTATAATACCAGTAGAGCACAGATGCCCAGAGGTGGCCAAGGTAGCAGGATAGGTTGTAGCATTTGCACAATATGCAGGTATGTATGTGTTAGGTTGGTGTGTGTTTCATATCGTGTGAGAGTGGTCAGTATGTATGCATGTTGAGGTAAGACCTGGTGGCCATTACCCACTACTGCTGATGACAGGGACAAGTCCTCACAACTACAGTGCCAAAGACAATTCCCACCAGTATAACACATGCTAGTAGTAAGCCATTGTAAATGTATGGTGGTAATATGTGTCACCATCTAAAAGACTGACATGGCATGGTTGTTGGGCTAGATATACAAGAAGTACACAGGGGAAAGTACCCCCAACATACAGTATATATTGTGTCACTGTGAAATGGAGACACCCTTGGAACTGTACATACAGGTATGCATCACATTATCTGGTCCTGTAGTAGGGGATACCAGTGTTGTCTGCCCGAACACTTGCAGATCACAAAGGAGGTAGGACTAATGTATTGGGAAACAGCTGATGTACCTACACATGCCAGCATAACTGGAATGCCCCATGCATAGCTGTGTGTCAGATGCAAGTCGTGTCCATACCATACATGCACCCAGCTCACGCAAGCACCACCCACAGGTACCTCTCTGATCATATCCCTGCTGTGGGGAATGGGTACAATATGACCCTATCTGCATATGGCAATAGCGAAAGAATGTAGCATGCAGTGCAGCTGTTCCATGCAGGTGTGTCCCTAACTGTCGGTAGCACCCTTCCAGCATCCACCACCACCTGATCAAGACTAATAGAAGGTATTGTCATGAACACCTAGCACACCTACTCTCTTACCCCAGGGGAATATACTGTATGGCGGTCTGAGACTGTAGGACTGACAGAATCCAACGGCCTGCCACACCTGGCCCGCATCAACACCTAATGGTCCACAGGCCTCTGCCAAAGGCCTGTCTCTGACACGTACTGCCAATGCATGTTATGGCATGGACACCCAAATAATAACATAACCCACTCCACATAAGCCATATGCAAGGCCATGTGGACAAACCACAGTAACATGTCCACCATGTCCAACTGCATGGACTGTAGACCTACACCAACACACAGCTGTGATGAGGTGATAACCTTAGGGAAAGTATCAGAGAACATATACATAATGTATGGAAGAGAATAGAATAACAGGGGGGGTGGGAGCATGAGAAGCATGGAATGTGCAAGGTCCGACACAAAGCTGTGTGTACACAGCTGTGATGGGGTGATAACCTTAGGGAAAGTATCAGAGAACGTATGCATAATGTATGGAAGAGGATAGAATATCGAGGGGTGGGAGCATGGGCAGCATGGAATGTGCAAGGTCCGACACAAAGCTGTGTGCATACATTATCCCTGGCTGCAAACACATAAATGGGTGGCTACATACCTGCCCTTACACCACAACAGGGGTAATGTCATGACTCACGGCCCCTGCCTCTGGATAATCTGTGCGAATCGGGTCTATATTATATCATCGAACGCTTAAAAAAGTGAACGCTGATTGATCGACCTAATGTAAGCGTAAGCTTACAATCTCGAACTGTCAGATCAGCGATTTTTTTTCCCAGGGAAATAAATCGCTGATCCAAAACACATACACACAACACAAGCACACCAAACAAACAGAAATCCACACACATACACCTAAAATCTGATACCTAACCCTACACTAAACTATGCACACACCACTAACTACCCACTTACCTTAACCCAAACCCTAACCCTAAGGTCCGTCACTATCGCACACTCACTTCACCCGCTCCCTAACCCTAACTCACTTAAATCTGCCCTAACCCTCATGTCCACTCAATCGCACACACACCTAACCCGAGCCCTAACCCTAACTCACCTAAATCACCCTAACACTCACAGCCACACAATCGCACACTTACCTGAATCCGACCAGTAACTTTCCACCATAACACTGAAAATACCGAAGCAACAGAAACGGACAACCGAATTCTTTCCCTAGGAAAAAATTTGAGTTTCTGTTGCTTCGATATTTTGCAGTTTCACGAAAATAAGGTCGATCAATCAGCGTTCGCTTTTTTAAGCGTTCGGGGATATAATATAGACCCTGTGAATCTGTACAGCTGTGAGGTATTGCCACAGCAAGATAAGGCCATACTGTCATGTCGATGGATGTACAAGTATGGGATCCTCTGCCAGCAATGTATCAAGGTCCTGAACCAGATACACAGACCCAGCAGCAAGTGTGTGCAGCTCCCCCTCCAGAATGGCATACCTTACCATGAATATGTAGGTGTCTACCCACAGTACCGGACACAGCTGCAGTCATCCTTGACCCCCAAGACATCACTGTGAGCAAGAATGTTCACCTGACAGTACACAAGAACAGAAAACATCACAGTGTATAACAGCACACATGTCTGAATATCTCTGCTAACAGCAGTACCATGCAGCTGAAGCAGCACAGACACAATCACCTACAGTACACACTATCCCCTGCACAGTTTGTCCCCATATTGCCAAATGATCAGTGGATACCCTGCAGAAACAGCTTGCTACCTGTAGGTGTACAACACAAAGATCTGCACTGGAGTACAAACTACCTGGAATCGATCCACACATTCAATACAGAAGGGCATACTGGGCATGTTTACACACTTAAACAAATGAAACCCATGTCTGCAAACAACAGTGGACCATACAAATCCAGCAGTTGCATATGTTAGTGCATACACTCCTCAGTATGCACCAGTCATGCTTTGCACACACAGTGGATAGGAATACAGACATATATCCAAGGGCAACACACTATAATAAGCCAAAAGTAGATGTACATAGATGTGTGGAAGAGAGTGATTGTGACAAGGAGCCATCCATTATAAGGCCTGTCCCACCCAGCACACAGTTAAATGACTACAACCACGAGGTGTAAATGTCACTCACTGTAGACAGTAGCCACTGGTATCCTTCAGCATTACAGACTATGTGGTGCAAGTGCTAGTTGTACAACATGACTGTACAAGGAAGTAGTCATCTAGCAGCTGTATATACACACCTGTGGAATATAACCCTATGTGTGCCTGCATGTGGTGTGTCAACCTCAAGATGAATGGGTTATGGCCCATGCACACAAACTGCCCTCCCAATAGCCCTACTATGACAAGCCTGCTGAGGTCATCCACTTTGAAATACACCATTGGGAAAGCTGTAGCCCAGTAATTTCTGTGGCATGTCCTATAACTGCATACTGCTGTAATGTGATAAACTAGTTAGGTAGGAGTTCTAATCCCAGACATGGCAACTGTGTGTGTGTGCGTGTGTGCATGTGTGCGTGTGTGTGTGTGTGTGTGTGTGTGTGTGTGTGTGTGTGTGTGTGTGTGTGTGTGTGTGTGTGTGTCTGTGTGTGTGTGCACACTCACTACAATTCAAATGCCCTACTTTGGCAAGGCTGCTGATGTAATTCACTGTACAATACACCTTTGGGGAAGGTGTAGCCCAGTAATCTCCATGTGCATCCTATAACTGTGTACTGTTGTAGTGTGATAAACTAGTTAGGTAGGAGTTCTAATCTCAGACATGGCAAATGTGTGTGTCTGTGTAGAGAGCAATGCTTTTTAGGCTAGTCACACTCACTACAATTCAAATGCCCTACTTTGGCAAGGCTGCTGATGTCATTCACTGCGAAATACACTGTTGGGAAAGGTGTAGCCCAGTAATCTCCATGGCGCGTCCTATAACTGCGTACTACTGTAGTGTGATAAACTAGTTAGGTAGGAGTTCTAATCCCAGACATGGTAACTCTGTGTGTGTGTGTGTGTGTGTGTGTGTGTGTGTGTGTGTGTGTGTGTGTGTGTGTGTCTGTGTGTGTGTAGAGAGCAATGCTTTTTAGGCTAGTCAAGCTCACTACAATTCAAATGCCCTACTTTGGCAAGTCTGCTGATGGCATTCACTGTGAAATACACCTTTGGGGAAGGAGTACTCCAGTAATCTCCATGGTGCAACCTATAACAGTGTAATGCTGTAGTGTGATATAGAACTCTGGTAGGGGTTCATTTCCCACGCATGGCAGTTGTGGATGTTTCTGTGTGTGTTTCTATGTCTGTGTAGAGAACAATCTCTTTTTAGGCTAGTCACACTCATTACAATTCAAATGCCCTACTTTGGCAATCCTGCTGATGTCATTCACTGTGAAATACACCATTGGGGAAAGAGCACTCCTGTAATCCCTGTGGAGCATCCTATAACAGTGTAATGCTGTAGTGTGATATAGAACTCTGGTAGGGGTTCTATTCCCACACATGGCAGTTGTGGATATTTGTGTGTGTCTTTCTATGTCTGTGTAGGGAGCAATGCTTTTTAGGCTAGTCACACTCACTACAATTAAAATGCCATACTTTGGCAATCCTGCTGATGTCATTCACTGTGAAATACACCTTTGGGGAATGAGTACTCCAGGAATCCCCATGGTGTTTCCTATAACAGCATAATGCTGTAGTGTGATATAGAACTCTGGCAGGGGTTCTATTCCCACACATGGCAGTTGTGGATGTTTTTGTGTGTGTTTCTATGTCTGTGTAGGGAGCAATGCTTTTTAGGCTAGTCACACACACTACAATTCAAATGGCCTGCTTTGGCAATGCTGCTGATGTCATTCACTGTGAAATACACCTTTGGGGAAGGAGTACTCCAGTAATCTCCATGGTGCATCCTATAACAATGTAATGCAGTAGTGTGATATAGAACTCTGGCTGTGGTGCTATTCCCCTACATGGCAGTTGTGGATGATTCTGTGTGTTTCCTATGTCTGTGTAGGGAACAATGCTTTTTAGGCTAGTCACACTCACTAAAATTCAAATGCCCTACTTTGGCAATCCTGCTGATGTCATTCACTGTAAAATACACCATTGGGAAAAGAATAATCCAGTAATCCCTGTGGCATGTCCTATAACAGTGTAATGGTGTAGTGTGATATAAAACTCTGGTAGGGGTTCTATTCCCACACATGGCAGTTGTGGATGTTTGTGTGTGTGTTTCTATGTGTAGAGATAAATACTTTTTAGGCTAATCACACTCACTACAATTCAAATGCCCTACTTTACCAATCCTGCTGATGTCATTCACTGTGAAATACACCTTTGGGGAAGGAGTACGGAGTACTCCAGTAATCTCTGTGGTGCGTCATATAACTATGTAGTGCTGTAGTATAATAAACTAGTTAGGTAGGAGTTCTAATCCCAGACATGGCAGGTGTGTGTGTGTGTGTGTGTGTGTGTGTGTGTGTGTGTGTGTGTGTGTGTGTGTGTGTGTGTTTCTGTGTTTGTCATTCTTATCCTGTGTGGAGATGGCTGTGAGTGTGTAACAACTAGACTCATTGTGGAGTGGGTTTTGCAAATTTCTTATATGGTGGCCCTAGTATATGTCACAATGTCCACCGTACAGGGATAAAAGATGTGAAATAGATGAGAGGCTGGGGTGCAAATCCATACCCCTACATGTGACATCAAGGCCAGGCGAACAAAGTTAGCAACCCATGTATTACCCAGAGAACACTCTTAACCCATGTCTCATACACACACACACACACACACACACACACACACACACACACACACATACACACTTGCCTAGGCAACAACTGCTATGTTGGTAGTACACTGCATATTGCCCACTGATAGTAACCATGGTGTGATTGCAGTAGGCTACAGAGGGCATGGCACCCTGTCCATCAGTCCAATATGCACGTACATGCAGACAGTGCACCTTCCCTATGTTCCCCACTGGACACCTGCAACACCTATGGTGCCATCAAATGTGACCCACAAAGGACATACCATGCCTGAAACACATGCCTTGTATGGACAGATGCCACTGACACCAGGGAATATCTGTATCATGCTATCAATGTAGGTGCAGAGTCAACCTGCTGTCCATTAACAGTTCCTGCCACATGAGGCCAGGACTGGCACATCTGATTATAACAATCTGTGTACACAACATGGGCCAGACACCCCAGGTACAGTTCCACATGTCACTGTACATGCATGTGGGAGGTGTGCAAATCCCAGACACCGTCCATGTCATGGGCTAAGGAACACATATATGGCAAGCAATGCACAGCAATGGCTACACGCAAAAGTTACCCAGGTGACTGGATGGTGAATACAATACCCACCTGTGTGGGCAAATCCAGACACTAAACCCCTGAGCCACACTGCAGACCATTGTCATGTGGCCTGATGCCAAGGTTTACCCATCGCGTAGCCTTGTATAGCCGTCTGGCACAGTCGACCACTACACACCTGTGAAGCAATGCACCCATGCATGTCAGTACTGGTACCCTGTGTCTGTGTGTGTGGTGTATGATGTCTATGACTACATTCACACTCACTACAACCCCCACTGGCATACTGAAGCATGCTGTCTGATGTCAGAAACCTCCACATATCCTTTGCCCAAATAACCTCCATATAACCCCTGTGCATGTAATACCTGCACAGTACTGTGCTGTGGCAATCTAGCTAGTGATGAGTTGTATTCCTGACCCTGCCAAGTATGTCAATGCATGTGGGTCCCTGTGAGACTGTGGCTGTGTTGATACTGACACCTGTTCATGTGGACAGGCACTTGTACTACACTGCTGTGCTGTATCCAGGACTGTATGTAAGCTTCTGAGCCCCCCAAGCCTTTCTGTGTTGGAGGGAAGACTTCTAGCTTATCAGTGGGAGTGGTAAGCACTAAGTAACCTGTCTACCACATAAGGAGTGATCCTGGCCCAGAAATTGTAGTTATTGGCCGTTTGGGCAATCTCCTCCATCTCTCTCAACTTTCTGATTTGAAAGCCTGCATTTGCACTTGTTTCTGTCCTGTAACTCATCTGGTGCAGATACAGATTCTTAGTTTTAGCACTTAAATTTGCTTATTCGTGCTTAGCACTTGTTCAGAACTTGTAAGCACTAAATAAGCTACTAATTATTATAGCACTCAACCTTCCTCATTACCTAGAGGAAAACAGTTTTTGTACTTACTTTTCTCACTTGCTTAGAGAAAAACAGCTCTTGTACTCACTTTCCTCACTTATCTAGAGGAAAATAGTTTTTTATTCAGGCATGTCCAAGGGTCAGCTCCCAGTGTTCTCTCCTGTCTATCTGATGAATCTGGGCATCTTGAGGCAATGTAGAAAGTGCCTCATGTACACAGACAACCCTCTCCTCCTACCACCCAACACTACAACCTGTGAGAGATGCACTTATCTAGCCAAACTGGAGGTAAATCTCTCTCCAACCAAGACTGAACTTGACAGTCATGAGGAGAAGGTGAACATTTGCACCACACCACACTCATGACATAGTCTCACTAAATCTATGCCACCAAAATCCACACATAACACAAAAACATTCACAGAGGCTCTCAATAATAATATGTCTAAACAACAGAGACCTCCAAAGCAGAAACGCAAGCAACTTCCATCCCCCAACACAACCCAAATGACACATAGCCCACAGACTCAGTGTGCCACTCAACCAAAGCCAATAAGGCAAAACAATGTACCCAACACACTAGTCATAGGTGACTCTATAGTCAGGCACACTGATGTCCCACTAACCAGGCTAAACAAGGAGAAGGTTACTGTCAGCTGCCTGTCGGGTGCCAGGATCTGCCACATAACCCACTCACTCAGGTCATTCCACAACAAGTACAAATATGACTCCATCATTGTCCATGTTGGTGTGAATGACCTGAGACATACCTCTCTGGACTACATGAAAAGAGACATGCAAAAGCTCTCCGATCTTCTAGTCCAGGCAGGTATGACCCTAGCCCTGAGTAGCATTCTGCCATTGCCCAGAATGATACCGCAGTACAAGGACAAAAGGATTGACTTCAACAATTAGCTAAGCTTCTGGTGTCATTCTAAGGGGATTCAGTATCTGTCTACTTGGGATGACATGGTCAACTGACCACGATGCTTTGCCACAGATGGCCTGCACCTGTTGCCCCTCAGATTCCAGATACTGGCTAAGGCTCTTGCTGCCCCTATAGTGCCTTTTTTGGGCAAGGTTCAAATGACAAATTCACCACCGTAGCAGGAACAGGCAAGCAAAAACTGAGGGTAATGCTACTCAATGCTAGAAGTCTAAATCTCAAAATGCACTCACTCGAGGCACTCATTAAAATGGAGAACATTGATATCTGTGCAATCACTGAGACTTGGTTCAAGGCTCCAGAGAGCACCCCTACACTACCAGGCTATAACCTCATACCACACTTTTCGGCCATGTAACCTGGACTGAAACAGCAGAGGCGGAGGTGTGTCCATATTCATTAAGTATATCCACACCTCCAGGCTAGTTGCTCAGCAAAATGCATCCGAGGTTATCCAAGTGCAGCTAACTCTGGGCAAAACTGCAATCCAAATTGTAGCTTGCTACAGATCCCCCACCATGCCCCAGGATTCCCACTTCTCTTTTCTTGATGTACTGGAAAATATTAGGGTTCAACCAAACACCCTAATAATGGGTGACTTCAACTACCCCACCATTAACTGAGAAAACTATTCGTGTACCAACTCCTGAGTTCAACACTTTCTGGAATTCATAAACTCCAATGCCCTGGATCAATTTATCCACACCCCCACCAGGGGCAACAATATCCTAGACCTAGTCATTACCAACATGAGTGACTGGTGTTCCACACCTGAAGTCAACTCCTCGTTGGTCCGATCCGACCATAAGCTAATCACCCTTGATATCCACATCCCGCCCCCACCCCCCCATTAAGGCAACCACGGTAAAAATATTCTCCAAATCCAACTTCATGCTTCTTAAGACAGAAGTGGTGAACTTCATGACGCTCATGCAGATGGACAATACAGTTACGACTGCTGATTCGTACACAAATGCACTCTATAAGCACTTACACGAGTGCATGGATCATGCTATCCCAAACAGAACCAAGACGCTATCCTCCAAAAAAAGGAAGCCAATCTGGTGGTAAACTGCCATAAACAAAATGTACAACAGAAGGAAGAAACTGTTGCGAAAGAGGGTGAAATCCCATGAGTGGAGGAGCTCCCTGGTCAGCCTCAGTAAGAAGCTGAGATCCCTTATAAGAGCCTCCAAAGCTAGCTACAAAAACAAAATCGCCACTAATTCTAAGGACAACCATAAAGCATTATATAGCTATGTCAAGAAACTCGATGGCAACACCCAAATCTGCTCTGAGTTACAGCACAATGGCACAAAAATTACAGAACCAACTGATATTGCCAACATCCTGGCAGATAGGTTCAGTGCTAACTTTAACCCTGCCCCTAAAAGGCCCATATCTATACAGGAAAAATGCAGAGTTCCTGTAATCACAACTACACAGGTAAAAGCTGCAATCTCTAAAGCCAAAAACACAGCATGCATGAGACCGGACAACATCCCAGGCTGCGTTTTACACAAACTTCAGAACGAACTGGCTCCCCACTTAAGCACCATGTTCAATAATAGCCTCGCATCAGGCTTTATGCCCACTGCATGGCACACAGCAACAGTTATCCCACTCCACAAAGGGGGAGCCACCACTGATCCTGGTGACTATCGTCCTATTAGCCTGATGAGCCTGGTCTGCAAGGCTATGGAATGTATCATCATGGAACTCATTAACAAAGACATTGGTAACCTCCAAACTCTGGATCCCACCCAGTTCAGGTTTGTGAAAGACAGATCATGCCTCCCAAACCTGATCGACTTCTTTGAGGCAGTCACTAAAGCCGTAGATGAGGGTAAGGTGGTTCACACAGCCTACCTTGACCTTGCCAAGGCTTTTGACACCATCCCCCATTCTGAAATTATAGCTAATCTCACTAAACTAGGTATAAATCCCTACATCACAAGATGAGTTGCCAAATGGCTCACTGGCAGAACCCATACTGTAAAGGTTGCAGACTCCAAATCTGACCTCAAAGCAGTGACAAGTGGAGTACCACAGGGTTCCATCCTGGCACCTCTCCTGTTTGGTATCTACTTCTCTGAAGTACAGGCTAACACAGAAGGCCTCTTGATAATGAAGTTCACAGATGACTGCAAACTAGGAGCCATAGTCAAGTCCCCAAATGATGTGGACATCCTACAGAAGGGCCTCACTGAGACAGATGCCTGGTGTCAGAGCCATGGCCTCAAGCTCAATGCCAAAAAGTGCAGTGTCATCCCCTTTGGTAAAAATTCTGTACCCATGAACTACCACATAGGCAGCAATCTACTTAACACCGAATGTGTGATAAGAGACCTTGGGACCCAGGTGGACAGTAGTTTCTCCTTTGATAGTCACATCACCACAGTAGTCAGGAAGTCCTTCTACGTGGTACACCTCATCAGAAAAGGCTTTCTCATCCAGGAAAAAAAGAGGTAATTGTTCCTCTCTACTCGACAGTCATTAGACCCATTATAGAGTACAATGTCCCTTTTGGAATGTACCTCACAAGACATCTATAGCAGTTGGAAAGGCCACAGAAGTACCTCACAAAGAGGATTACTGGCCTCAAACAAATGCTCTACACTGACCATCTCAAAAAACTACAGCTTTACTCTGTAGCATATCGCCTACTCCGAGGTGATCTCTGCCTAACATATAAAGCTATGTCAAACCCAGAGCTGTTGGACATGCTACACCTATAGAAATCCCAATCCCTCCGAACTACACGCTTTAGGGACTTAAATCTTGTCACTACAATAAACAGGACATGCTGGAGGGATAGATTCCTGTCCCAGAGACTTCCCATACTCTGGAACAGGCTACCCATCTATGTCAAGCAAAGTTCTTCATTAGCACTCTTCAAGAAAAATTTTGATGAGTGGATGGGAAATAGGAAATACTCCCCAGGGATCACTTCTGTGTCTCTGCTCAACAGTGGCACAGGAAAATAACTTTCTTGGGTGGCGTAAGCCAGGGAACCTTGTTGGCTAGGCTTACATAGGCCCTTGGGCTGATAGCCTAGCACCTACCTATGAACTTATGAACACCTACCGTATAGCTACCATATCACTGTTGCAGATGTCACTCACCATCACATATACGTTTGGAGGGCTCCTCAACATGTAACCTATGTGGTGCATCCAATAACTGCACAGACATGTGATAGCAATACATAGTCAGTCAGGGGGTTGATACCCTCTACTGGTAGGTGTGTGACACAAACATATTTAAGTTTTACTCTCCCACTCCTCCCTGACTTATCTTTGCCTCTGTCTGCCTCTCTCACTCCCTCTTTGGTGGATGTGGAGACTTACACCTGCTTTGCTTAGGCAGCAGCATGTGTATTGTAAGTGATGCTCATCATCAGCTGATGGCCTCTGCATGAATTGCAGCCCTCCTCTAGCTGATTACATGTGGAACAGCTGTGGTAACATTCCCATAGCCAATTGCATGGAAACACACTCCAATATCTAGGAACATCATGTTGGTGTTGGGCCTTTTCATTCACTGTGAGCAGGAACTAGATCTGTTGTTTCACAAACAGCATCACAGATGGATTGGGGACTTACCTCTAACAACATACACTATGGAAACAGGCCAGCACACAGGAGGGGGATGTACCTGACTTGACTACAGACTGTAAGTGCTGCTGTACTGCATTTGGAGTAATGTTTGTTTAATGGGGTGTGTGTGGATATGGCTGTCCTACATGTTTTAATACCTGTCATGTCAGTGCTATGTTTATGAGGAAACCCCCATCTGTAGGGTCATCTGCAGACTGGGCATTGTGTGGTGCCTTTTGTTTCTTGTGTTACCCACAGAGCACCTATTTGTGAACTGCAGAAGGTAGTGTGAGGATTGCAGTCAGTAGATGGTGACAATCATGAGAGTTACTGACTTCATATCCCTCATAGGACATATGTTGCAACAAACCCTGTTACAACAGTAAATGTATGAGGTTATCACAGCAACATGTCAATATTGGCCCTGTATTTGTGCCTCCAGCCACAACTCTGTCAACCTTTGTCCATATGTCATGCAGTAAGAGGTGTATATGTGCTGTACACCATATTTATTGACATCATATCTGATAACAAGCCAGTGAGATATCAGACTGCTACACATGCTATGTATAGTAGGGATTATATTTGATGACATAACTTTACATTCTGTGGTTGTGTGTACAGTACTGAGGTCTGTGTATTTATGGTGAATGTCGATAGTGTGTGTATTGTTAATATGTACCTTGGCCTGTGTACAGACTGAGGTAGATGTCATTGTTCTTGGTCCTGTTCTATCTGATGTTACATGCTGCTCCAGTGTATGTTACCCTATTGGCTTACATGTTTGTAGGGCCAAACACACACATGTCCCATACCACAGACAGGCATTGGACCACACTGTGTAGCAGCCCAGCATATGTAGGATTAGTGTGTGAGTGGCACATATGAAGATGGTGTTGAACATAGTCCATATACTGTATTATTATGCTAGCTTACCATATGTGGCTGTGGCTGTGTTCACATTGGTTGTGGTTAGGCACTTTCACACAGGTGTCTGTTACTCTGTGCTGTGACATGCCTGTAAAGCCTGCTATATATGCAGGTACATGTGTATTCCCCCATAGAGAATGTAGGCCAGTGTTGAGCCAGTCTGCCTGTAGCCTACACAGTGCTTTGTTACATTCCTAGCAGCTTAGTGTACTTACCCAGTGAGATGTCATGTCCAGATACTTGCCAGATGTACTGCTGCTGGGCCACCATAACAGTCATGTATGTCAGACAAAGCAGTGGGATGCTGCACAGATGTATGTCACTAACTAGTGGGTAGTATGTGGCCATGGTACCTCTGTACCAGTGGTTATTATGTGTCAGGACAGACAGGGGTGTGTGAATGCATAACCTAAGGGGGCAAATGTATACCAGTAGTTACGTGATATACCCATCTACATGGTTGTTAACATCCACATTGTCATGCTTGGTCCAAATGTCTTGCACGAAGGGGTTCTGTGTATACCTCTGGGCTGTCCAGAGTGTGTCAGACTGTCCACATATATTGGCCATATCTCTACTGTAGTCCACAGGAGCATTACTGTGCTAGCAGTCGTACTGTACTATGATGTCCTTAGGATATCTGTCAGTAGCCAATGGCGCACATGTTAAAAGCAGATGTGACCTCCCACACACACCATGTCTGTGACGACAATCCCTATTACAGTAGCAATAGTCTACAAATATACCTGCAATACATACCTGACACCCCCCTTGCACTAAGAGGTTGGGACTATTGGGGCTGAGGTAGGGCTCCACTCCATGTTCAGGACATATGATGAACATATATGTATATATAATTATCCATATATCTATATAGATATATACATATATACATATTGACATACATAGATGGATATGTATATATATATATATATATATATATATATATATATATATATATATAAACACTCAGATATATACATATACAGAGCAATATATGTCTACACATATACAGACAGAGGTACATATGCACATATACTTATGGATATCTACATATATATTGACAGTAGTAGGTATACCAGAATAGACATGTATGCACATATAGTTATAGATTTCTACATATATACTAACATAACTAGGCATATCTATACACATAGGATGTGCATACATATATAGCTATATATACATATATGTATATATATATATATATATATATATATATATATATATATATATATATGGACATACAAAGAGATGTACACATGACCATATATATGTTGCTCTATACAGATGTGTATACAGACATATGTATGAGTATACATGTGTATGTACATGTAGACATATATCGACCTATTATATGTATATAACCATATTCCTGTCATGTGTAAACCCCATGGTTGTGTATACCCTCCCAGATGTATCTGCTCTGTGTACATTGTGATAAAACAACATATGTGATGCAACAGTCATATTAATAACAAGGACTTCACAATTTTGGAAGTAAAGGCAATTGTTCAATACTACTCAATATGTGTATTTACAGCTATATTGGTAAAACAACAGCTGCCTTCACAGTGGTCATGGTGTAGCGATTAAGTGTTATAACTGTAGTGTACAGGATCCTGGGTTCAAGCCCTGCAAGGGCTGTTCATTTTGTTGCTGGGCAGAACAAGGGCTGTCAGATACAGAGTGGTTACAGCAGTTTTGAGCAGCTTTAAGCGGGTTTGTGCGGCTTTACGTGAAGTTAAGTGGTGCTAAGCTATGGGTAAATGTACAGGTGCTTACACAGTGTAGGCTTCACTTACCAGTGCACAAATCAGCTCAGCTGATATATTGCAGCAATGTTGATACTTGCTAAGCATGGCTTAGCCCTGGTAACCAGGTCACACCACCAAGTCTGATAACACAGCAGGGTAATGACATCTGTAATATGTGTATGTAATGCCATGTACAATACATGCACCTATGTGCTGTGATTACAGTAGCAAGGGGTGAAAGTGTCATGTGTGGGACAAAGACATATATGAGGCCTGTACAGCATTGATATCCATGTGAATGTGTTACATACGGGGGTAGTAGCCCAGGGTACGTGCTGTCACACTGGTATGTAGTGTATCATGGCAGTATTACTGTTGACAGTGCTTACCCAGGCAAGAGCAGAGTGCTAAATGTACTGACAACAGGCACACCTGCGGGCATAGTTGGAAACTGAGGCCTCCCTGTTGTATCCCTGGTGTGTGAGCTGTGTCACAGTACATACCCTTACTGTGTAATGATCCATGTGGAATGTAATTGCAGACTACCGTCTGTACAGCACATGCTAGTGATGGCTTCTGACATGTAGTTATGGTATACATATTGTTGTCAAAGTCTATCTGTCAACACATTCATCCTGCTGCATAGCTACTTGCAAAGCTGATGACTGTCGCTCCCTGTACAGATGTGCAGATGGCAGGTATCCAGCTGGGATATGTACAGGCAACCATGCTGTCTATCCATGAGCTTGGTGTAAGCATTGATGGCACCAGGCAGTTCATGGATGCTGTCGCTTACAGATGTGAGAGCAGCCCTCTGCAACCTCAACCCCTGTCTGGTATAACATTCCATATGTGCCTGTGCTGCCAAGACTGCCTGAAACATGCACCTGCTGGTACCAGCTATGTCGCCTCTGCCAGAAGCATGATGTCCAGTGGCCCTACCATGAGCACCCTGAGACATCTGCCTATGTGGTGCTCTGACGGACATCTGGCTATGCCTGCTGTGACTGGACACAGAAGGCATGGTTACCACATTTTCCTGTGCACTGCCACCAAACACCAGCTGTCCCTCCGCTATGGCCACTGGTGATGGGGTATGTATAGGCGCTGAAACTGTGTGCGGGGTTGGGGTGGCTAAAAGTGGGATGTCAAATGATGGTGCAGTGTCGGCCCCTGACAACCCCACTTGTGCCTCAACAGTGTTATCATCATCTTCGGTGTCTGTATGGACACCAACATCAGATTATATGCAGGAGGGACCCTGACCCACCTCACCACCTGTGGGGAAAACAGTGAACCCACTTTAAAACATGTACAGCATTGCCTAACATAGTACACACACACACACACACACACACACACACACACACACACACACACACACACACACACACACACACACCTCCATAATACCTACCTGTCCATGGCTTTACAGACAGTCCCACGTATATGTCCATGTGGTACCCCATCCTGCATCACACTTGTTAACATACACACACTGATACCACTCATTAACATATCAGTCCTTTAAATGCCTACACAAGCTGTCACAACACAAGACCTGTTACTACATTACTTGCCTGACCTGTGTGTAGTGGTTTTAGATGGCCTCACTGCTGTCATTCGGTATTCACCCTGTGTATGTCCGGACTTCATGAGCATGGCCCCTATATGTGTGGGCTACTATGTGCTATCCATAATATCATGCACTGGTGTGTCATGTGTATGTAATACGCAGTATAGGCCAGATATGCTGCTTATTCAGCCTATCATGTGACAACTGTAATATTTGGATACACTCCCTGGTGTTGACTAGTACTTCCCCAATGCATCTATAGTGCTGCATAAGTGGGTTGTAGGTGACCTCTCTGCTGAATGCGATATTAAGGGTGTACCTGGTGTCTACCTTCCCTCTCGATGCCTGTTCCATGCTACAGACCATATTATACTATCAGTTGTCCTGTGATTACACACATGACAAGTATCCCTGGTGTGTAATGTGGCAGTCCATGTACATGCACTGCATGATTCCAGAGGGAGGTACTGCTGTATGAACACCCCATAATCACACATGTGTATACATGGTCAGCCCCATGAACACACACACACATGCACACAAGCATCCTACATGCATCAACCTCCCTCCACTTCACCCACCAGGATGCACACACACACACACACACACACACACACACACACACACACACACACACACACACACACACACATAGAGGTGAGGTTGCACAATGATAGTACACACAGTTCTCTTATTACTCCTCTGTCAACATGCATAACATATGGTACCCGATAGCATGCAGTCAATCCATGATAGCAACAGTATACATGTGTGTGATACATATGCTGTCATTAGGTGAAGCCCCTTCTCCTGGATACCACTGCACCCATGAGCACAGTATTTTTGTGCACCTGTTTGCACCCTGCCATGTACTGTACACCACACCTCACAGGTGTACAGCCCATTGCTGAATGTGTACTACTGTGTTGGTTAAGTCAGCTTTAATGCTCATAGCCCCTATGTTTTCCAGCAACACATACCTGGTATGATATCTGGACAGATGTCATTTGTGAATGCCTGGTGTCTGTTGCACAGCTCTCAACATCAACAGACCATGTATGACCAATCCAATACTCTTACACTGACAACCATCAGAGCATACCGGGGCTATGGGGGGGTGTACACACCCTTATTAATATGACACACCCATCCTTGATCTGCCATGGGACCACATCACTGCATATCTTAACAGTACATGAGCCCGATATGTGACATATGTCCTGTACTTTCACATGCAGTGTCTACGGAATGTGTTAGATGTGTGGATGCTGACCACGATAGATGTGTGGATGCTGACCACGATGCATACACACTGTGTGGGCATATGTGTGCACACCCTTATCATAATGGTTCATCGCACCTCTTGTTGTGTGTACTACAGCAGTCACTACCTGGCAGGGGTTTACCAGCATGGGCCATCTGCATTTGCCAGTGTATGTTCAGTCTGCCCCATACATGTCCCCCTATTCTGCATGATTGCAAGGTCTACTCATGTGCACATCACTTGGTGTTCACACACTGCCATCACTATTGCTGTGGGGGTAGGGTTACAGCTGCCACAGGTCCTGAACCTGACTATATGCAGATACAGCCATTCTTACCATCCTTAGGATCACTGCTGCAGTGCACTGGTGTGTCATACTGACACCCCTCCCCCTCCTTCAGCCTTTTTACAGATGCATGACAAGTAAGCCCTACACATGTGTGTCACTTTGCAGTGTCCCATACACTGAACACCACATGTTACAGCCTAGTCCCAGCTGATAATGTGGACCACTGTAATGCCTTATGCCATAGTGTATCTCTGCTGCAGTTGCCATTGTCCTACAGGTATATGCACTATATATGGGTGTTGTTCCAAACTTGTCTCTACTGTAGGCCATGTCTCCCACCATTATGTTACTCCCTGTGGACACATTCCACAATGACAGGATGTTAGTTATCTTGCAGGTGTCTGACATACCCTTCCAATACCCCATCATGGTCACCCCTGTGATGCCGTGCATTTCAAAGCAACAATATGTGCACATGTACAGCATGCATTCTGGGTAGGTGTGTTAGATGTGTGCATGGCATATACCATAGCCATTACATGCCCGGTGTGTTGGCAAGCATCTACATAAACAATACTCACCAGCTATAGGCTGCTGCCTTGGTGGTATCCCGGAGGGACCTACATAAGAGGGTGAGAGATGCAAAGTCAGTGGCCACAACTGTGGCAGTGCTACAAGGTGGGTGCAATATTACAATACATCAACAGTACATTTCCACAATACTACCACATATGGACATCTGTTTATCATTACCATGCAGCAACAAAATATATCTATGACATATCAGATATGCATGATCTACCTGTACCGATGCGGATGTATATGCAACAGTGGTCTATGGATATGCCCTGTGGCCTTACCTACACGCTCCTCAGCCAGTGTGTGGGTGGCACCCACCTCCACAAAGGTGTCTGGCGGTTGGTGTGTGGCCAGACGGGCAAGTACCATGAGACTGGCTAGGAGCTCCTCCACAGGTGTCATGGGGGATGGATGGCATGGCGAGGTGATCCCCTGGACTGCAGCAGCATGCCGATGGGCATTGTGAGGCAGGTCAGAACAATGATGCTGGACTTGCTCATAACTGCGGTTGTGTGGTCCGACATCATTGACCCTGTGGACTAGGTCATTCCACAGGGTGGTCTGTTCCTGCTGAACATGGGCAGCCCAGCCAAACAAGGTTGCATAGTGATGAATTAGTCCATCCAGCAGGATGTCATTTTCCACTGCTGAGTAGGCTGGTAGCCTTGCATGAGACATCATGCATGAAAGACATAAAGATGGACACAGGTGTGAGCAGGTCATGTAGCAAGGTTACCACAGTTCTTAATACACATCACTGTCACCCCCCACCATATCAGTGACAACAAACCATACACACATCTCAATAGGTATGGCTACAGCATACCTACCAGTGGGGCAGATATTGTACTGTACCACGCTTTGGGCAATGTGTTGGTAGCCATGTTCCCTGTCTGGACACTATCATTGCTGGCCTGTTACAGACTATTCACCTGCATGCCATTGTCAGGGCCATAATGGTTCCATATATGTTTGTGGTATGCCTGCTATGTGTGTGCTGCACATCTGACATACTGTGTTATTGCAGTTATCTATGCATGCTGTTGGACATGTTCTGGGATTGTGTAGACTATTACTACCAACATATGTTCTATAACAGTGACACAATAGCATGTATATGTACCATTGGCAAGCAGAACCACCTCCCCAAACTCATCTGCCCATGTTACCCAGCCACATCACATGTGTGTCCCACCCTGGGGCCTCCTCATGTACTGGTCCAGCAATAGTGTCAGGTGAAACCAACCCAGCGGATGTTGCCCCCCCCGGGGGCACACACAGACATGTTCTTGTCCCCTGCAGTCAGGTCCAGGGTCTGTTCCATAATGGGCTCCATAGACACATGTGGGATGTGCTACATCACTCTGAGGCACCCAGTACACATTCACAGGGCCAACATGCTCCTCCTGCTCAGCCTCCAGGCCAGGCACCTTCAGGACATAGACTGCTGTTGTGAGTAGCAGTGGGTGGGAGGCTTGTTCCCATTTTGTCCATACTGGGGCCCATGAGACATTCACATCACAGACCACACACACCATCCAGGGTGTTTACCCACCACATGTGTCACATACCACCCCTAAAGGCTGTCCTCTATACCTACCATCCCTGACCACCTCCACAACTATACCTGCCATACTTTCCCATATTCCCATTCCATGATTCACAGACAAGGGCAATGTGGTCCCAATAAGGAGTTCACATGTGACATACCCATCCATGTTGCACACACTGACAGCTGTAGATATCTGTGTGTATTGATATATGTGCTGTTTCCTCACACATAGCATGCAGCACTGTGGTAGTAATATAGGGGACATGTATTTACATACATATATGTTTGTGTGTGTGTGTGTGTGTTTGTATATATACAGACATGTGCATATAGGTATATATCTATATATGTGTAGGTATATGTAATGTATATATGTGCTCATATATATGTCTACACATGAGTATCTGTATATTTGTGGACATACATGTATATATATATATATATATATATATATATATATATATATATATATATATATATACACACACACACACACACACACACACACACACACACACACACACATACTGTGGGGTTGGGGCCATATATGTGTGGGCTTCACCTACACAATACATGTGTGCCCTTATCACTCCAGAGGCCAGTGTATGTAACAGTGGTATATAGCCCTGTATTATTGAGTCTATGGGGGTGTGCACCATAACTAACGCAGGCTGTTACAACATGTGGGGGTATCAGGGGTAAGCTGCATTAAGGTATCTGGATGTACATTACCATACAATCCACCTTGGGTAAATACAGGCCTACTGCCTCCTGCCATACAGACTGTTCTGTTTGTCAGTGTGATTGTGATGGTGTCAGTTATGCCTTGTTATGTAATAGATACATCCCATTGTGTCCACTGAGGACTTTACCCTCTAGGGATTGTATACAGAGTGTAGATAGAGGCTGCTGGACTATACAGCTGCATTACTTACTGTTGATTGTTTGGTATCCTGTGGCCCAGTCTGTCTTTACTATTGTACTACTTGAAGGCCTCAGCCTGGACAACAACATATGTAAACCTTCCTAGACTACTGTATTAGTATAACTGTTTCACAGTCTGTGAAACACACATTCTGTTTATATGGATGTCAATGTCTAAACAGCTATATGACATGGCATATACAACTGTAATAGTACACAAATAAAGCATTCCCATGTATGGAAACCTGTGTGTGGTGTTATATCCTTTGATCTCTCTGTGGGTATATGTTGCAGGCAACAATTGTCATTTGTATGGGTGGCTCATATAGTTTCCAGTTGGTAAGGTGGTAACTGTAGACATAGTTCCATATTGTGTGCACCTTCTATATATGTATCTTCCTATACATATCTGTGTGTGTGTATGTGTAGTTACATATATAACTATATATCTATACATATATATATATATATATATATATATATATATATATATATATATATATATATATATTATATATATATATATATATATTATATATATACATATATATAGATGTATTTCTATATCTGCATATATGTGTCTGTGTATATGTATCCTAGGGAGGTTGATTGCTTCCACATTGTACATTCCCTATGGGAGCCAGACTATACTGCATGATATGTTGCTGATACCAGCCTGACATCATACAGGTGGGATGGAGTACTGTTAACATCTTGTGCCCATGTCATGTCAGGTCCTGGTTATGGGATCTGCAACAGTTGGTAGTTTATTGCAGGGCAGAAGTGTTTGGCTGTGGGGGAGGGAAATACCTATTCATAGAAGACATATGTTTGTTGCCTCTCAACCCCATTAACGGTGCATGTGGACATATGTTTTTGTTATGTTCCCATTTTTATCCACAGATGTATATCTGTATATACTTATATATATATATATATATATATATATAGACGTATGCATACGTATGTATGTGTATTTATATATATATATATATATATATATATATATATATATATATATATATACATGTATTTATATATATATATCTATATCTACATATATAGATATGTATATATCTATTTAGATATTAATATGTGTACACACACACATACATCTACATGTTTAAATACATTTCCTGTACTGTTGAATGACTGGGCTGGATGATATGTTTGTAAAAACATCAGGGTTATGTGTATCTGACATGGCTTAGTGGTAAATCACTTTGGCTATAGTGTGCAGGGTCCTGGGTTCGAGCCTTGCAGAGGCTGTTTATTTTTTTGCTGGGCAGAAAAGGGCCGTTGGACACAGAGTGATTAAGACACTTTTAAGCAGTTGTAGGTGGGTTTGCGTGGCTTTGCGCGGAGGTAAGCCCTGCTAACTTCCGGTTACAGTTTCTTATACTCAGTTAGCTTCTAAATTGCTTAACCTGTGTAGGCATTGCTTACCCCCATGCAAACAAGCTTAAACCCACTTACTGCTGCTTAAAAGTGCTTACTCCTGCTTACCCCTGCACTAATTTCTTTAAAAGAAAAGAAAAAGGGGTTGATAGGAAAGTGGTAAAAAAGGGACGTAATGAGGGAAAGACAGTAGGGTAAATAGCTTGGGATGTGCAGGAGGGTGTAGGGAAGGTCCATAGCTGCCACAAAACAAATCAGTAAAAAATAAAACACTTCAAATAAAATAAATAACAGCCGCTGGCTGCAATGAATTCCACAGGAAACAATTTAATGCCAAAAAACAGTAAAGTGAGCACTTTCATCTTACTCCAATAGGTAAAACTTCCTCAGACCGACGACAGACGAAAGTGCTTACTTTACTGTTTTTTGGCATTAAATTGTTTCTGTGGAATTCATTGCAACCAGCAGCTGTTATTTATTTTATTTGAAAGGTCCATAGCTGCCCTTTTCTTCTACAGCAACAGCTGTGCATATACACTGACTTTGGAGGTAGATTTGGACACTCAAACCCCTGAGAAAGGTGTGAGGGCAACATTAGTATGTTGTGATGCCAATTAGACCAGATTACATGTGTCCAGTGGACATGTGTGCAAAATGGACAGCTATGTATGGGGCGATATTTTTTTTTTGGGAACAGATTGCCCTTTTTTTTTCAGGTGAGAGTGGGATGTTGGGGAGGGACAGTAGGTACATTTGGGGAGGTAGTTTGGGTAGGTTAACAGACAAGACAAACAAGACACATACAGGGGTGGTATATGACACATGTGGGGGGTAAACACCTTGATGGGGAGGAGTGTTGGGAAATCAGAAGTCCATGAGCCCTCTAGTGGAAACAGTGGGACTGAGATCCCCACCCATGGGCAGTCACCACTGCACCTTCACAGCTCTGAAGGTGGCTGTGCTGGGGACTGAGTCAGAGAGCCAGGCTGACCCTCTAGTCACAACACATGGTCCTCAAGCTGGTGTAGAAGATTTCCAAACTGCTGATGGACCTCTCTATGCACCACGACCCAGACCTGGCGATGGGTGACAGGTTCCTGTCCATGCCCACTCCCATGTGGGGCAAGCCCCATCCCCTGAGGTGGTTCCACCCGAAGGTGATGCAGGACCAATGGACGAGGAGGTCCCTGGTTGGACACTAGACATGCTGGTGCTCGGTGCCACAGCCAGCTGAGGTAGGACAGGTTGGTCCGCTAGGACCCGCATTCCCATACGTGCTATGGTGTTTATGGTGTATCAACATATGTGGGATAGTAATAGTCAACACATTCCAGGGTTAGGTATAACAGCATGCATAGATATTCCCTTTAACCAAGACACCAGATACGGAACAGTTGCATAACAAATGGAACACATGCATATATGGGGCCACACTGGTAATAACAACAGCATGCAGGTACACTGATGACACCATGCCACCAATGTTGGAGTATTTCAATATGGCACATGCATGGAAACAGATTTAAATAATTATCAACCAATAGGACATATGTCCCAACAGAACACTGAAGTCATTACATAACAGTTGAGGTGGGTATGTAGTTTATTGTTGGAGATATGGTGGGTGGTGTGAAATATGTCAATTAACAACTAGTCCACATTACTTTCCTAGTCAGTGCTGTTATCTGTACCTTACAAGTATTACTACACTACCCTATAGCCTTAGTTTGGACAGTGATATGGCTGTTGTCATCTTTATACATTAACTGGTTTTACCTGCAGTATACACCTCTTACCTGGTATACCTGTGGAGGAAATGTTTAACACTAACTAACTGTTTTTACACATACTCCCAGATTCCAGGTTGATGTGCACATAGCTGTCCATCTGTTTCTGCACAGACTCTGGCCATGTCTTGACCACATGCAGGTGAACCGGGACATATCTAGACTATTGCCATCTTCAACCTTTAGTGACTTACCACACTCTTATACAGGCTTTCTTACAGTTATGTTATGTAGCACAGTGTGGGTGACAGTGATCAGTGATACCTTATTATTCAGAGCAACTGCAACACTCACAATTCCATACAATACCGGAGTAAACAGTACCAGTACAGTGTATCAAGCTTTTTATTTTTCGGCACAGTGTTCATACCTGAATGTTGCCACACAAAGTACCAGATTACACATTAGTATTATGCACATACATCTCACTCTGTTACTGTACACACTCTGGTCACAGCTTGACAACATGGGGGTGTAGATAGGACATACTAGGCTTATTACTCTCATAACAGTTTTGGGAGTTGCTAGAGTGACAGGTTTGTTATCATAGATGTTTGACAATCAGTTGTATTCCCTGTTTGCTGCCTAAACATCTGGGATCATCCCACAGACTTCCCAGGGGGACAGGGTGACAGGCAGCAGATATGGGCCCATATTCTGGGCATTCTGGTCTTATCTGTACAGTTGTGGGGTATGATTCTGTATGCAGCCTACTTCCACTCCAGGATTTAGACCATGGCTGTGTCTGCTACAACTACTTAAACACTGTCCATCAGAGTTGTGTGTCCTATATAGACATTGCTGTATATCTCCTATCTGCTTTCTGTCTTATAATACCTGTGGTTTTGCATTCTGACCTTGTATTACAAGGCTCTTATACAGGATTTCCTAGACAGTTATATTTTGTAGGACAGTGTGGGCGACAGTGATGAGTAATACCTTATTATTCAGAGCAACTGCATCGGTCACAATGCCATACAATACCAAAGTAAACAGTACCAGTACAGGTATCATTCTTGTATTTCTGGGCACAGTGTTGGTATCTGACAGACCTGTGGGAGAAATGTTTGTTAGCACTACCTGAATGTTGCCACACAGTACCAAATTCCACATTACTATTATGCACATACATCTCACTCTGTTACTGTACACACTCTGGCCACAGTTTGACAATATGGGGGTGTAAATGGGACATATGTGGCTTCTTACTCTCATAAGGTTTTGGGGAGTTGCTAGTGTACCAGCTTTGTTCTCTGTTCTTTGTTCTTTGTTGTGTGTCAATCAGTTGTCTTTCCTGTTTGCTGCCTATACATCTGGGATCATCCCACTGATTTCCCAGGGGGACAGGTTGACAGCCAACAGATATGGGCCACTTTACTGGACATTCTGGACACATCTGTTGTGGGATATGATTCTGTATGCAGACTACTACCACTGCCAGGATTCGAACCATGGCTATGTGTGCTAAAAATACAACAGTTCACGTCTCAGTTGCATGTGCTATTCAGATTTTGTTGCCTGCCTTTTCACTGTTTTCTGTCTATGTGTCTCTCAGTTGTACTAAATGGCCTCTGGGGATTACACCAGTCATATACAGGCATTCCTACACATTCTATTTATGGTGCACAGTGTGGGTAACAGTGCTTAATACACAAAAAAGGCAGCAGCGAGGCCACAGTATACACCATTTTTATTACAAATAGAGTGAGTGCTTTCATCGGTGTAAATCCACCAACTTCATTAGACAAATAAAACCACATTTTGTTACAACTTAAATACTTTCAAACAGCCGCACCAATTCAGCAATTAAAAACCTTTTTTAAAAAATTAAAGAAATACTCCCAACAATGTTTCACCATTAAAGCCAGAATGGAAGTACAATTTGCATCACCTGTACTATAAACTATAATTAAAAGTGTATTCTTTAAACTACATAGGCATCACAAAACCATTTATCTCAAATAAAATAAAATAGAAATAAAACAAAACACTGAAAAAATCAACAATAAGACCTAGCCAAAGTCCTTGTAATGTCCTTGTATACATATATATATCTTTATATTCTTCATCAAGCAATTATAATGCATATTATCAAGAAGCCCAAATATTTCACACTAATTCACAATGCATTTGTTTAAATTGGAAACGCAAATAGAAACTTGTAGGGATTACTTAAGGCCAAAACCAGTGAATGGACAAACATTCTACCATATATAATAAACTTAATAATAATAATAAAAAATATATATTATTATTTAGGATAATAATAATAGTAAGCTATAATAACCATATATGGAGTAGCTTTATCTATTAAGGGCCTTAAATTTAAGAAGGCATCTAATAGAAACGCAATCGTTAAGCCCTGGGGGCAGATGGGCCGATGTGCGTACTTACCCTTTCAGTTCAGATTCCTCCAGTCTAAGTTCCCAAGGCCCACCCCTAATATTGTGTTCTACCTGTTGTAGGACAACAAATTGAAATTTGTGGTTGGGGTGTTCTATAATGTGTCTCGCCAAAGCACTGGTAGTATTGTTCTTACCAATACAATAAGTGTGTTCATATACCCTTTGTTTGATTTTTCTCTCCGTTTTCCCAATATAGTATGCATCACAGGAGACACAAGTTGCTGCATAAACCACTCCTTGGGACTCGCAATTAAACTTGCCCCTTATATGGTACTCTTTCTCCCTCAGTTTGACCTTATTTGTGGTTCTAATAAATCTACATTGTGGGCATCTTCCACATTTCAACATACCCATACCTCTTTTATTTACCTTACTTCTCTCCACTAAAGATTTCAAATTAGGGCCCCTTTGGAAAGTCATGACAGGTAGTTGTCCCAGTTTAATGAGACTAGTATCTTCACTAATAAAATACCAGTTTTTATTAAGGATATCTCTAATGTGTGTGGCATCCAAAGAAAATGTTGTAATGAACCTATTAGCTTCACTGTCATTAGCGTGATCCCTTGTCACTATATTGCTAACTGTCCATCCAGTATGCTCTTGCTCATACCCTTTACAAACAATCGGGCGAAAGTGACCTAAAGTTCTCTTCCTATCAACTTCCTCAAAGATGTTATTGAGGAACCCCAATGGGTAACCTCTTTTTAAAAACATAGATTTTAGAAGTGTACATTCATCTGTAAATTCACCATAACAAGAGATCATTCTAGCAGCCCTAACTGCTTGCCCTTTCACTATTGCCTTTTTCTGATGTAATGTAGTATATCTGCTAGGCTAATTGCCATGGAGAGTTGAGTGCAGTGTAAGAAATCATAGGAGATTAGAAGGGCTAGGGAGGGTAAGGACAGTTTAAAGTGACAGGGAAGTAGGAGATAGGCAGAGTGAAAGGAAGGAAGTGACAGTGAGAGCTATAACACTGGGGAGGGATGTCAGGAGTTGGAGTTATGTGTTGGACTACAGGAGCATAACCAATGGGAGGAGAAATGTAGTTTGAGGGATTTTTTTTAAAGGAGGCAGGTTTGCTGATAGTTCTGAGTGAAGGGGTAGATTATTCCTTGCTTTAAAGATGGTGTAGGAATACAACATTTGGCCGGCTGTGGATAGTAGCATTTTATTTTTGGACCTGAGGTGTCCATTAGGCTGATACATGGTCAGTATGGAGGGGAGAGAAGGGCAGATTTCTGAGTTGTAGATGAGGTTGTGGGCTGTAGTTCATTGTAGAAAAGTGAGATAGTGAGGGGATTCTAGCCAATTTAGTTGATTCAGAGAGGAACAGTGATGGGTAGAAAATTTAGTGTTTGTAGCAAATTTTGTGATTTTGTTGTAGCAAGAGTCAAGTTTTGTTCTCAGGGAGGACTGTAGATTGGTCAGGATGTGAGCTCCATGTAGAAGTGTTGGAAGCAGGAAGGAAGAGGCCAGAGCCATTTTTGTGGAGAGGCTAAGAAAACAGTTGTGCCTATACAAGGCACCTAGTTTTTGATGGGCTTTTTTGATGTTGTTATAGATGTGAAGGTCTAAAGTTAATTTGTCATCAATGATGATACCTAGCAATTTGGTAATGGGGACAACTTCAATGATGGTGTTATTTTGGGAATGAATGGAGAATAGTGATTTGTCAACAGAGCTGGATTTTCTGGGGATAAATACTAAGAGTTGTGTTTTATTGGGGTTGACAGCGAGATGGTTCTGGTACATCCAGGTTTCGGTGGAAGTAAATACTTCTTGGGTGAGATGCTGTTGTGTAAGGGCAGATTTAGCAGAGCAGATAATAGCTGAGTCATCTGCATATTGTATAACACTACTGTGGGTGAGAGAGGAATGAGGGTTGTTGACAAATATACTAAATAAGAGGGGTCCCAGTATTGAACTTTGGGGAACTCCTGTATTTGTAATTATGAAAGGAGAGGAAGAGTGTTGCCAATTTGTAGATTGCTGCCTATTATTGAGATAATAAACCATTGTAGGATAGGGGGAGATAGCCTGAGATTAGAGAGTTTAGTAAGCAGGAGTGAGTGGGAAATAGTGTTGAAAGCCTTTGATAAATCCAGGATGACTGCTGAGACTAATGAACTAGCATCTCAAGCTCTGTTTACAGTGTCTAGGAAGGAAATGAGGGCAGTGTTTGTACTATGTCCGGACCTAAAGCCATGTTGAATGGGGGAGAGGAGTTGGTGTTGGGTCAGGTGGCTGAGGAGTTGAGTATGAATACATTTCTCAAGTATTTTGGAGATTGGGGAGAGGATGCAAATAGGATGGCAGTCTGAGATGTCAGAGTTATTGCCACCTTTATGAAGTGGAAGGATATATGCTTTTTTCCAGATATCAAGTATGTTGGATTCCTGAATGGCACTGTTGAGAAGGATGCTGATAGGATATGCAGTGGAGGAGTCTGAGAGTTGTAAGTATTCTGCGGGTAAGTTGTCAGGGGTGTCAGAGCAGGATTTAAGTTTGTGAAGAAGTTTTTTGATTGTGGAGGTGAGTATGGGTGTTAGAGTGAAAGTAGGTAGAGGATTAGAAGAGGAATGTACAGGTGAAGTTCCTGGTGGGTCAGTTGTTATAGGCAGGAAGGTGTTAGTATTTTTTTGATAGTGTTGATGAAGTATGTGTTAAAGAGGGAGGCTATCTCAGAGGGTGTTTTTTTCAGGGTTTGGACATGGGTTGTTGCTAGTTCCAGGGTGGAGAAGGGAGTATATTGCTTCCCAGAAGTTTCTGGGGTTTATTCTGTGTTGGTCTTGATAGCCTGGAAGTATTCTTTTTTATTTTTGACAACTAGGCACTTAGCCTGATTGCAGAATTGTTTATAAAGGCTGAGGTTGGATGGTGATTTTATTTTTGCCAGGCTTTCCAGATTTTGTCCCTATAAGACATAACTTGCTTTGTGGTTTTTGTAAGCCAGATAGCATGTTTTGCCTTGATCCTTTTTAACCGGAGTGGGGCAAGGCTAGTTAGGATCCTTGGAAATGTAGTATTGAGGGCAGCCGCAGTGGTGCAGCAGTTAGTGTTGCCACCTCACAGCAAGAGGTTCTCTGGTTCGATTTTCAGCTGGGGGGCTTTCTGTGCAGAGTTTGCATGTCCTCCCTGTGGTCGTGTGGGTTTCCTCCAGGTGCTCTGGTTTCCTCCCACATCCTAAAGACATGCTGTAGGTGGATTGGACACTCTAAATTGGCCATATGTGTGAATGTGTGCATGTATGTGCCTTCTGTGGAAGGTTGGGCACCGGGTGGCTGGCAACTTGACTCCATAAAACTCAACTGCCAATCGTTCTGCAGACCATTGTTTCACTCTGGCAACCCCTAACCGAGAAATGCTGCAAGAAGAAATGTAGTATTGAAGAATTCTACAGCTTCGTTGAGTGGTAGATTTTTTAGTGGGCTCCAGTTAGTATTCTGCAGGATGTCATTGAAGGTGTTTGGGGAGAAATGGGATAGATCTCTGGTGTATCTATATTGGTGTACGTTTGGTATGGAGGTAGGCTTATGTATTATGAATGCAGGAGAGTGGTCATTAATGCTATTCGGGAGTCCCTGAGGTGATAATCTTTACTGAGTCAGAAACCAGGATCCTATCCAAGATTGAACCTTTGTTTTGCTTGACTTTGGGTCTAGTAATGTCGGAAACTAGCTGAGTAAAACTATGAAGGTTAATATCTGTACAGGGGTTGTTACTGGAAATATCTAGCTAGTTAATATTGACATTGCCTAGGATGATAGTTTCATTTTTTATATTGCTGATAGTCCAGGCAAGAATTTCCTCAAGAATAGGAGTACTATTACCTGGGAGGATGTATACGACTATGATGCAGAGGCTTTTGCAGTCACTGAGTTTTAGGAAGGAGACAAGTAGCTCTGCAGTGGAGAAGTGGGGAATTGGTTTGGAATATGGGATCACTGTAAAGGAGCTTGAGAATAATAAGGCAATGCCACCATCTTTTTTATGAAGTCTATCAGTTCTGAGGCAAGAGTAGTTTGGGGGAAGAAATTCAGAATCTTTGATATATATACTTTTAGCCAGGTTTCAATGATAGCGGTAAAATCTGGATTATATTGATTTTGCCATACATGCAGTTGGGGATTTTTGTTTCTAATGCTTTGCAGATTATCTGTGGTAAAGTTTAGGGATTTTGTGGAGTTAGGGGAATTAGATGAAGAAGGAGAAGGGCCAGGGTTAGCATGTATGTCACCACAAAGAACTAGCTTACTGAGAACTGGGAAGTAAGTAGGAAGGGCTTCTTTTTTAGCTAATGGAAGTATTTCAAGTTATGGTTGTATGGAAGGTTGTGGTAAGGGGGAAGGGTGATGAATTTCTTTAGTAGCATTAAATCTGTGCTATAGAGAGTGGAGCATATGGCAGAGTAACTGTGGAGGGTGTGTATGTGGTTAGACGTGGAGGGGGGTGGTATAGGCAGTATATAATCTGTGTGAAGGGAAGATAGTCTTAGAAGAAGTGAGAGATAGATAGTAAATGTAAAAAGAAAGATGTTGAGTGTAAGAGGCATAACTATGTGATCTTTTAGTTTCAGAGGTTGTGGGTGAAGAATTGTGGTGTAGGAGTAAAAATGGGGGAGGTATAGTAGTACAGAATGAGTGGAAGGCAAAGATGTGACTAGGATTATTGGGTTATGAGGGAAAGCTGTTGTAAGGGGTGGAAATGTGGGCTTAAAAAAGGGTGTAAAGGAGGTGAGTAGACTGAGTTTAGGAAGAGAGGATGGATGGAGAGTATGGGGCTAAAAATGTGTGTGTGTGTGTGTGTGTGTGTGTGTGTGTGCGTGCGTGTGTGTGTGTGTGTGTGTGTGTGTGTGTGTGTGTGTGTGTGTGTGTGTGTGTGTGTGAAGGTTGATGAGGTAGGGGGAGGAGTATGAAGGGGGAGTTCTGTGGTTGGAGGATGGATGAGTAGGAGGGGTGAGGATAAGTATAAGTGCAGTTGAAGTGGGGGGTGGGTGGGAATGGGGGTGGGGTAGGAGAGTGGAGTGAGCCCGACTGTAGCAAGAGTGAACTGAGTGGGTTTGCCCAGCTGGAAGAGGGCAGGAGTCCTGAACAAAACAGTCAGGTACAACATGGGAAACTAGATTACCAGGTAAGCCATGCTGTATTTGGATGTGAGACACTCTTTTAGATGAGAAAAATGAATGCAATGGGGAAACTACACTGCTGTATAGTTATGGGCTTTACAGTATGTAAAATATGGGAGAAAGAAAGGCTTTCTCTTGGGTTTGTATTGGCTGTTTGGTTAATATATTCTAGTACTTAAAAGGGAAATTAAAACCGTGCATAATTGCTTTTTATCAGGTGTTTGTGCCATCTAGTGGACTCTGAGGGAAAGGACAGTTTAAATTAACTAAAAAGGGGTATATGTAAATGGGAGGCAGAGCGGGGGATGGAAAAATGTTCTCGGGGTTTATGAGTGTGTAAGCCACTATTAACACTATAAACTGCACTAAATATCAGCATAAAGATGTAGGCTGTCACCTACACTGCAGGCCTAATTGGAAGGCTTTTCTTGGATGTCTGGCTGAGGTTTAGCAGCTACCAGTGCATAGAATGGAGCCTGAGCAGATACTGTAGGATGTATTATAGATGGGAGGGCGGTCTTAGTAAATGGCATTCTTCCAAGATGTAAAAATAAAAGAGAGAGGTGAAAATGAGTACAAGGCAAAGAAAGGGAACAGTTAAGAAAGTTACTATGGAAAGACAATACTTAGTAAGGTATTTTACAGAGTGAATGAGAAGCTGGAGGGATGGTTGGCCAGAAAAGGGCCTAGATGGTTACACTAGCATATTGGTATTGAGTGTAGTATTTGAAAAAAATGAGCATGAAAGCAAGAGGTGGCCAAAAGGAGTGGATCGAGAATTGGGATTAAAGAAGGTTTCTGACAGAAATGGGATTGGGGAGAAGGTAGAAGAGAACTAGAAAAGGCAAAGGAAAAGAACAGTGAATGGAAGTAGACTGTGATATTTGAACAGCAGGAGTAATGATGAAAACATGCTACAAATATAAGGTCAAGTTCAGACAATATTCCACATAGCTCAAAAAGATTCCATACAGGAACCCATGTTAACAGGAACGGCAAAAACAAATTCATTACATTGATTGAGTCCTACTAGCTCAAAAGTAACAGTCAGTTACAAGGCTAGGGTGTATGTGACTTATTAACAATTTGTCAGACAATTTCTAAGCTAAATATCAGGCTAGAGTCCACATTGCTAGGATTAGTTTCTGTGCAACAGCTCGCAATACTGGGAAAATGGCAAAGACAGTTTCAGTTGTAAATGTGATGACTTTAACATATGTCCACAGATAGGATATTATAGTGATAGTCTAGCATTACATCTCTACATCAGAAAATAACAGTTCACGAGCTGTATTAGCCTCAGATATTACAATACAATGCTCAGGTAACGTTATGTGCAACCATAGACAAAGTTCCTCAGAGGAGCGCTTGCAAGCATCAGCAGTACAACTAGCATATTTCACAATTGCTTGTGAGGCACAGGAGTATGTATGTGATAGAAATTTTTACAGATCCTTACATAAAGCCAAAATACCACAAATCTTTACTTACTGGCAAGCACACTGAGCAGAGATCTGAGGGGGACATCTTGGGCAAGAAAAGAGAATTTAAAAATTGCACACGGCTTCCAGATCAATGCCAAACATATCAATGCATAGTCAGACATTATACTGTACGCTTCTTCACTGTCAAACTTAAATGCAACAGATTTGCCATTTACACATAGTTTCTCAGTCTAGCAGTCTTACAAACTCTTGGCTTTCCTTTTCAGTCATTTTGTCACATAATGTTTCTGAGAACTGGAAAGGGATACTGCTAGTGATAAGCCTTACCATGAATGGCCAACCCTCACATTAACCCTTTACAAATCATAGATCAGCCCACAACAGTGAGTTTCTAAGATCGGAAGGATCACCATAGTGGGTGGCCTACAGGTGTGCTAAAAGATGAGGCAATCTCTGCAGCCAGTGTGATGCATATGGGCATCCTGAAGGAAGATAGCAATCATCTTATGTTTACTGACAACCACCTAATTCTTAAACAAACTGATACAGTATGATGCATAATGTCAGTGAAAGCAAGGCTCTCACATACAAGCACTTATAACAAACAGATTGCCAGAAACACATGCACACACACACACACACACACACACACACACACACACACACACACACACACACACACACACACAAACACACACTAAACCTACCACACATAGTATGGACCAAACATGTAAACCAATGTATGCTGAGGCTCTAAAATGTAATATTCCTAAATTTCAAAGGCCTCCCAGACATTGCACTTATTCTAAGTATCCTCAGAACCTCAGAAGCAATCTATCAAAACAACGCCCACTATGACACATAGAGCCACATTTTATGGCGTCTCGTCTTCTAAGTCCATAAGGCAAGCCACTACATAACCCAATATTTTAATCATAGAAGATTCCATTGTGAGTCACACAGATCATGTGCGCACTCAGATTGTTGAATCACATGTACCAGTATGACCTGAGATGTACATCCCTGAACTATATGAAGAGAGACATGATGGAGCTCTCTAACTATTTGTGCCCTGCAGCTATGAGCCTAGAACTGAGCAGCATTTTACCTTCTCCAAGGATGATACTACAATACGAACATAAGATAATTGACTTAGTTTTGAGTGTCACTTAAAGGACAATACTTATCAGCCTGGGAGGATATGGTTAACAGATTTCCCTGATTTGCAAGAGATATTCTGCACCTGTCTCCTATAGGCTTTCAAATATTGGAGCAAATCTTGTCCATCCTATAGTGCTTTTTATAGGCATTCATGTCCTGACAAACCTTCTGACATAGCAAAACCACTCAAAGAAAACCTAAAGGTGTTACTGCTCAGTGAAAACAAGAAACTCCATTCCCTACAAGCTCTTCTTACCCTGGAGGATGTAAACATGTCTTGCAGTTACTGAGGCATTATTTAAAGCCATGGAGTGCAGGAGCCCAGTGGCCCCTGAGACTAAAAAGTAAAACAGCACTACTTCCTGGCCAGCCATTTCTCAATATGCAGACCTCAAGAATTTACTTCTGAATATGCAGACATCAAAAATCTATAAGGCAGGTAGACCTAGGGTGGAAGCTTTGGCAAGAACCTCTGTACTGTCATCTGAAAAGTGCAGTCATTCAATGCCACCTTCATATACTTTTATAACCTCAAACTAAACAAAATGCACAACAGCAGATCAATCCAATGACACAGGCAGCTCCCAGCATGTTGACATGGAGGTCAAATCAGACGTTGTATTTGTTTCAAACAGTATGAAAACTTGATGATGGCAAAAAAAACAACTGAGGGTAACCAGTAAATACCAGGCAGGTAGGAGGAATTGAGTTTAGCCCAATAAGGTTAAAAGAGCAAGTAAAACCAATGCAATCCAATAAAGCATACAAGAAATGAATAATTGTTGAAAAAAATTACTTGTCTCTTATGGATTCAACCTCCAGCTTTCTCTATTAGTTCACCTTCAAGGGTTCTTCTGTATGGCATTGTTGGCCATATGTACACATATACACACCCCCACACACAGTCACAAAACACATTACATAACTTACACACTATGTATGCAGACACACCACTCAACTCTCTTTGATTTTCAGGGGCATGAGACATTCTTGATTTTTGTCTCAAATGTTTGCCCTACTTCTCCTAAAACCAGCACTTTTTTTGAGAAAAAGTCACCATCACTATCATCATCATCATCAGCAACATCATCAACTCACCTTTTCCCCATTTTCTACATGGCGTCATGGTGTTGTGACAACTGTCACTATCTCTGTCTATTGAAAGCCACTCTCCTACCTTCTTCGACACTCATGCCTAACTTGCAGGTCTTCACTTGCACAGTCTATTCACCTCCTTGCTGGCCACCCTTGTTTCAACTTGCCTTATTCCTGTCTGTCCCAAATTGTCTTCACTAGACTGTCTTCTGCTTTTTTGCACATGTGCCGAACCACTGTAATCTGTTTTCTTTGCCCTTTTCTGCAATTGGAGATACTTTGGCTTCTGCTCTTATGTCCTCATTTCTTCTTCTTCTTCTGTCCACCAGTGTACACCCTACCACCATTCTCAGGCACTTCATCTCCATCACCTGCAGTTTCTTTAACTGCTCTGCCTTTACTGCCCAGTTTGCTATACCATACAGTAGTAGTGGCCACACCACTATTTTGTACAACTTACCTTTCAGCTTCTTTGGCATTCTTCTGTCATACACTACCCCTAGCACTCTATGCCATTTGGCTGTAGTCCCTCAGATTCTAACTTTGACCTCCACATTCAGACTTCCCTTCTCCTTAACCACCCCTTCCTGATACTTGAAACTGTTAAACCATTCCAGCGTTTCCCTTCTATTTCAGTTCTCATCTTCTTCTGATTTATCCTCATTTCAGTAATGATTACATAAAATAATCCACTTATGCCATATTGAAGAGGTCATAAAAAGTCCAAAGCAAGACATGTCTACAGCTTGTGGGATTTGGTTTTATGACCTGAATGTAGCCTTAAAGAAACTTTTATGGACAGAGGCAGCTCCTAAATTCTTTATCCCATGTATGGGTCCCCACATGTCATCTATGGTATGATCCTAGTTATTTTCACTAGGGGTAATACATAAATATTGACCATAGGAAGGATAAGGCCAATCTAACATCAAATGGGATGCATGAAGTCAAGCAACAAGCTGCTTCTGGTATTCCACAGGTAAATCCATAGTTAAGGTTCTGATAATTTACAGCTTCTTCTTAGTAGGCTCCTCCAAAAGTCTCCACTGATAGTCTCAAAGTTTTTTTCTCTTGGAAAGGAAATCATTCTCTCATATTGAGCTACAGACCTTGCTGTTGAACTATACTTCTGCATGTCATTTACATTATACTCTGCATTCATTATGACCATAATATTTCTATATGCATCACCTTTTGACTTTATAAAGTGGATATATAGCTTATAAATTTAACAATTCTAATATTTAGCTGGCCACTATGTCACAAGCCATGCATGTATTTGTATATGCTTATACATAATCATGTATACATGTATGCATGTGGGTGTACTACTAAATTTCAGAGTTTCAAAACTTATTTTTTTATGGTTGAGACCATAAGATCGAAGTCTTGAAACTTCAAACCATTTAAATGGAGATTGCTGTACAGTGCAGAATGGTATAATTACCATTATCCTCACGGTAGTGTGATCTCAGAGTTGGTATATTTAATTAGCAGGGGGTGTGAGGGGTGTAGTGGGGGCTTGCCCTCCTTGCAAAAACATAAAAACAAAAGATTTTCTTGTTTTTATTTTTTTATTTAAATTTCAAAGTTTCAAAACTTCAATCTTATTGTCTCGACCATAAGAAATTTGAAGTTTTGACACTTCAAAATTTAGAAGCAGACCCATTCATGCACATATGCATACTCATACAAATACAAATGCATATACATGTACATATCCATGCCAACAGTAAGACCTTCATCTGTCTAATCTGTAAACATATTGCTATTAACACCCTTCTTCTACCTCTGCCTTAGTCAACAATTCAACAATGCTGCCTTTGATCCATTCCATGCCATTTTTAAGATAACAATAGATTACTATTCATCCCCTAGTTTTACAATGCATGTTACCCATCCACCAGCCCTTCTGTTAAGCAGCATTTTCTTATATCCAGTTTGAAGCTAGTCCTTTTGACTTAGTGATCATTAATCCTTCCTTGTCTTTTGCCATAATTCTAATCCCTACACTCCCATTTGATTATTTATGAGCCCATATCATGTCCCACATGTCCCTCATTTCCTTCAAGGAATTAGTTCAAGGTTCATTACATTATTGGTCTCCATGCCTTTTATCACTCATGGCCTTCCTCATTTCTCATCCTTTGACTGGACATCAGAACTGCACAAAGCAGATCACAGGGCACCATGCTGTGACACTCTCTTACTTAGCACCTCGTCTCATGACACTAGTATATATGCCACCACCACTGCTTTGCGCCTTCTAATCATTTGTCTTTTCCCCTTATCATCTTTTCATACCCCCATCCTTATACTTTCTCATAATACTTTTGCACAGAGGCTTAGGTAAAAGCTCTGCTGGAGTCATGGGAAAGGATGTTTACTGGATCCCTTCCTTCATGTTCCTTTCTAACTTGGATTACAGTATACCAACATGACGTTTTAGCCATGTCATACTGCTATGTATCTTGCAGGAAATTAGCCTGCATGAAACTGAAGGATCTCTTCCTTGGTATTTTCTTCATCACCTTGCCAGCTTCTGAGATCAGTCATTAGCTATTTGTTTCCCTGGTTTCTTTTGACAACCTTTCATTTGTACAAAGCCATTTCTTAGCCATTCCATAGTAATCTAATGCCTGGCCACACTTATCTTTGTTAGTAAATACAGTAAAACCAGGTTTTTGTGGCTCTAAGGGGTATATTCTAGCTCACTCTTTTCAGACCAATCTTCTCATCTGTCCATGTTTCCCCACTGCCTTTTCAATTATCATCCCATGCTGAGACCCTGCCAGATTTAGTTATTGTAAATAAATAATTTAAAATTTCTCTTTACCATTTGTGAATTCCTTAACTAATTAGCCTACTTCTGCTTCTGTCTTCCTTTTTTCTTCCTCTTTGATTTCCCACTCTGTTTTACATTGTCATTCCTGACCATATTGTATGTTATCTGTCATTTATCTGTGACTTATGGAATGCTGAAATATGGACAGATTCCAACCCTTCATTACATATCCCCACTCAATGACAACAGTCACTACCAAATTGTATGTGTATGTAGACAGAATATTAATGATGGATGTGATATCAGGTTGCTTGAGGCAAATGGTATGAGATGATTAATGATGAATGCATGGTATTCTAACAAGACAGCCGAGAAGTAACTTTATTCTTTATATTACTGGGAACCCTTTTACTGCTGGTTCTTTACTTCATGGATTTTTTCAAAATTTTATATAGCAATGCTGAATTTGAACTTCACTAAAAACACCTCATATGTGCATTTTCTAGAAGTAATATGTCAATATGCTCCTTAGTTGTCATTTATTTTAATACATATTTACATATTGTATGGGTTTAATTGCTTGTAAAGTAAATTAGTTTATAAACAGCGTGCATGTCTTAGAATAGGTCTTTTTGTCATTCACAAAGTTCATAAAACTGGGCATTCACTACCATTTAAACATAATGTGTCAAGTCCAGAGTATGTAACCAAAGAATTTCCACTTACTTCGATGGAATATTAAACTCTGTTGCTCAAAGAATGGGAAGTTATATAAAGCATTCATATATATGTTAGTACTACGCTAACTGCCTTTGTGACCCATTTTAACCCTAGCCAATTACCCCTTGTGAGAATCAAACCCTGCACCTTGTGTTTGTAAGGCAAACACGTTAAACATTATGCCAACCATATATTCATGCATGCGAGTTATATAAAGGATTCATGAGACTTCTTGGACAAACTATGAACCTACCTCTTTGCTGGATCTTAGACTAAGTTAATCACATTGGATATCAAATCTGTTTATCAGTATACCTATTGAGAAAGACATAGATTTAGTTAGGAATTATTTGCCATGCTTTTCTGAGTTTTCCAATGTAGACATTAACAATATTTGTTTTTAATGGAATTAGTCCCAGATAACAAATATTATATTTATAATTACAAGTATTATCAGTAAACTAGGGATGCCATTGTGGTTCCTTCTTTCACCAAATTAGTGTTGACATGGTGAGATACTAATAGCTATGTCCATTTCAACAGTAACCATCCCGTATACATGAAACATAACATTCCTAAAAGAAAATGATACAAGCATCTAGGTTAACTAGTTGTGAAAAAGACGTTCATGATGTACTAGAGTTTATTATTAAGTTGTTTATGGGCAGATGGTAGAGTAAGAATCTATTGGACTCTAGTTTCATTGAAGTAGATTACAAGAAAACAATTTTTATCCACCTATTTTGACACAAGGTTTAAAACCCTTTAGAAATACTAACTCTGACAGGTCCCAGCAATGAAGGAGACTCAGTCCTCACCACTGACTCTGGTGAGGGACTGCCACACACACACACACACACACACACACACACACACACACACACACACACACACACTCACACACACACACACACACACACACACACACACACACACACACACACACACACACACACACACACCTAGATATTTGCATTTCACACATGCATACACACCTG